>NC_056747.1:691105679-691255260 GCF_019279795.1 Protopterus annectens | reverse complement strand
GGTTTCCCAGCCAAATAGTCGCTCGGCTCAAATCTTACAGGTTATTGACAGTAGTGAAGACAACCACAGAAGTATCTGTACTAGTATCAGTCATAGATTACTCACAAATATACCATCCTTTAGTGGATACTTGCTGAAATCAACAGACATTATTTGTAAATCTTCACCTTTCTGCTCTGAACTACCTTTCCTTCGTATACACCCCACTTGCTGTAGGAGGGCTTTCTTACGGGGAATATGGCAAACAGTTTCCAATGAAGTGGACGCAACAGCTTCTTCCCACTATTAAGCAAGGGGTGTCACGACTATATGTAGCTCTCGTTTTTAGTTCTTCACATACTTTATATCCATTTACCTCACCTGGTTCACTGGTATGATCATGTGCAACGGACTTTTGCAAAATATCCCCATTAGGCATTAACAGTGTTATAGCACGTCCTTTACAGCTTTCAGTGACTTTATATTTGCAACACCAATATTGTTTATTTTCTCTACATCTTTCTAAACAGTATAAGTAGTTGTCTACCGCTAACAGCTCTTTCCCTTTTTGTGGTTTAACAGTAGTATAAAGCTGCCTAATACACCTGGGGTTTCCATTTTACAATACACAACGTTAGTATGGTGCAGAGCACATTTTCAAATGGATCTGGCAGTTGTTTATACTGTTCAGTGTGGTAGTGACGTTGCGATGTCATGGTAGATAACGTTAATTCCGTTTAGGTGACGTTAAAAGCATTTAATATGAAATCTATTAGAACGCCTTTGTAGATGTCTATTCCTCAACACAGTTATTCATTTGAACATTCATTGTTTTTATCGTATAAGTGTAGTTTCGTTGTGGGCTCGCTGTTTTGTATTTCGTTGTTTTGGTCTTTCATTTCGTTTAAGTGTAGTAGACCCATATATATATATATATATATATATATGTATATATATATGTGCAAGTATATTATGTACATACATATATACATACATACATGCACAGACACACACACACACACACACACACACACATATATATATATATATATATATATATATATATATATATACACACACACACACACACACACACACACACACGAAGAAAACATCAGGGGTTTCGGAGGGTAGGTAGTTGATTAAAAATGAGGGGGTGGCTTGCAATGACTCCAAGCAGAGAAATACCACAATCTCACTTGTGCATTCATCAGTGTGAAAACGACTTCTACTTATGTGAAAAACATAAACAGCTGCTGAGAGTTTTACCTGAAATGTAATAATGAATCAGTGTTATATTGTAACTGCACTTATTGCTAATGTGATAATGACCTGCCTTTCATTACTGCAAAGATATGCATGCTCTGAGACAGGTGATAATTGCTGAACATAACCTGTTGAGTAGGCATTCATTGTAACCTTTTGCAGCTGTTATGTAACACAGACTCATTATAATCAGTAAGGGGAAGACCTGAGTAATTCAGTAAAATAATTAAATACTTGGATATTACTGAGTCCTTCCCCCCACCTCTGAAATGCTTTGTACCTCATAAAGCATCAAAACCTCAAAGATTAATGAGAAAAATAACTGCAATGTGCAGAAGTCCATAACTCAAAAAAAAAAAATGTAAGAATAAACTTTTCACATACTGGTAAATATTTTGAAAGAGCATTTTGCAAAAATACTGATATGGGTTCTGTTATCCATCCCCATCCTGAGACAATAGGTCTCATGGAAGGGTTTTCCGGACATTTATGGATCTTCGACAACCCATATAATATTGGCCCTTTGTGGACATACCAAACAACAGCCATATTGTCTGTCTGAATTGCAATCATCCCTAGAGGGAGACAGTCCTGGAAGGCTTGCAGCAGAAGAACTGCCTTCATCTCTAGAACATTTATGTGCAACTTGTTATTGAGTGGGGACCATGTGCCTTGGATGGTCTTCCCCCCAAATGCCACCCCAACCCAGGAGGGAGGCATCCATGGTCACAGTGGCCATAGGTGGAGGGAAAGAGAGAGAGAGAGAGAAGGGCCTGCCTAGAGAGAGATCCTGCAAGTGAAGTCACCACTGGAGGTGCTGTCTGTACACAGGTGTCAGTTTTATGACACAGGATGAAGAAAAGGTATCCACTGCAACACATGCATGTGGTACCTGGCCAGAGGAACATGAAGAATGGCCAAGGCCATGGAACCAAGAACCCGTAGAAGCAAATGAACTGTAGCACGCGACATGTCCAATATCTGTTTGACCTGCTCCCGAATAAACTCTTTTGCCTTTCTCATCTGGGCATCCATCTGTCCCTTGACCCATTCATTTCCCTATCATTTCTGCCCATATTCACTATTGTATAAAAGTTGAGGTGTTGGTCAGGATTCTGATGTACAGACCGTTTTCATTTACCATGGCAATCAATCCATACTGTGGTATGCACTGAGTGCATCATGGAGATGTCACTTGTTCATTTAAGCAGATGTCCCTTCAAACAGATCCTCTGACTCTGTCAGATATTCAGTACACTTCTCCATGTACTACTCTGGGTTGAGTGAGCTGACAATATCAGGTCATTTCCATCCTTCCTTGATGGCTGCTTCACAGTCTGGGCTCCGATTTATGCAGTGGTCATCTTGAGGTATAAGTAGTCCTCCAGTTCAGTTACAGATTGTTACAGTCAGCCATGTTTTTGAAAGAGAATAAATCAGTCATATAGCCAAATACTGATTTGCATTGGGCATAAACTTCAGCAATACCAAAGAAAGATTCATGCTCAGCAAAGTGGAGGAATATGAGTCAGTGAAGAAGCTTAAATAAAGACAATGCTTTTCTACTACATTTTAAAAGTTTACTTGGACAATATTTATGGCAGGATGGGGTGGGGTGGGGTGGGCAGGGCAGGCCATGGGCAAGATATATGCCAACATCTACAAATGAAAAGGTTACATTCATGAAGTATTGCAAACACAGAATTCTAATGGTGTTTTGATTTCAGTAGCAGAGAAAGCATTGTGACTCACCCTTCAATGTCAAAATTCCCCATCCAGCATTTACAAATATCATGCCTTCTTAGTAGCAATTAGTAATAAAAAAACAATTTTAGTACAAGTTAGACTTCAGCAAAAATAAAGAATCAAACATAACTATTTCAAATAATGTATCATCAAACTATGTTCACTTATATAAATATTAAGAACTGGTGGCACCCATGTGAATCCTAGTCCCATTCTCCAATTCATATTAATCACAGTGAAATTCCAGTCAGAACTAAATACTTCAAAAAAACAACCATTAATATATTACAAATATGTTTCACTGCTCCACGGATTACATATGCTCTAACTATTTATGTATAATCATTTCAGAGCCAGCTTTAGAATAGGTGGTGATTCGCTGCTATTAATTAAAACTATGACCACCATTAATTATTGTGAAATAGGGTAATAGAAAGTTCACCCCGGGGATCACTCCAGTGGCTCGACTTGATAGAGGCACTGGGAACTAATGTTGGGTGACACGATGCCAGGGCACTTCTGTGGGCTAGGCTTGTAAAAGCTCCAGGGCCATTAGCCTAGTGCACACCTATGAACCATAAAGACATCTAGTTATCATGACAAAGCTCCTAACTGGCTCAGTGCCACACTAACACTAGAAAGCCACAGACAATTACATACTGCCACTCTCTGCATACTGCCGCTATCCTCCATATCCACTCAACAGCAGACACTGAATGATTTTTTTTCAAATGTAGTATTAACCAATAGTGCTCTCCAAGGTGACTTTAATACAAATACTTTAGGTTCTAAATATTCTGAATTGTATAGGGACCTGCAAGAACTAGGCTTGGTACAAATTTTGACTCAACCAATCATACCAAATCAATGAACCTAAAATGATACAATACTTGATCTAATCCTAACTAATATAGAGAATATATGTCCTCAGGTTAAGGTCATACCCAAAAGACTAAGTGATTAATTCCCAGTAATCTCCTACTAGTATTTTAAAACCCACGACATGCTCGCTTACTAACACTTAACCTCCTTCAAGCCATAAACTGGTAAACGGACTATAAGAATCAGACACTAATGTAGCTCGAATGTATTTTATGAATACATTGGCACAAATAGAGCAATTATTCTTCCCTAAACCTCACAGAAGACTGAGGTGCCCTATCTGTCCTGGATAAAATCTAATCAAAATAAAAAAAAAAAAGAGAGAGAGAGCTTGTGGAAAATGAAATCAGGGACCTACAAATGTTTGGGCTGTACAGATGTTTATTGAATTTAGAAAACAAACTAGAATAGCTGCCAAGCCAACTCTACTAAGGCTACATATCTCGGAAAAAATAAGAATCAATTTCTTCCTCTCCTAAATATTTCTGGAATGTTCTAAGGTAGCTAACAGGGTAGATTACAGACACCAGCTATGTGGGTAGCAGCTCAGTAGTTCACAATGTCTACAGATATTTCCTTAATACAATTCAAAATTTATAGAGAACATTCCCTTTCCACAATATATTAATGCTAAGGACCTCCCTTCAGCGATATCTGCTGGTTGACTGTTGCCCAAAATTTTACTTTAAATTGATAACAGTTAAAGAAACTAAGCAACAGCTTGCAAATCTAAATATCAATTCAGGGACAACATTCACTAAGTTACACCTAGCTCCGGATGGTTGCAATCTCTATTGCCAGACCACTTACACATATCTAAAACCTCTCCCTCACTATCACCATTATCCTTTCCCCATCTAACATTCTGTTATAATTCCCCTACCCAAAGCACCATCACCAAAATAATATAAAAATTACAGGTAAATATCCAGTGTATGTCCTTTAAGGCTTAAGAAAAACTGTTTCATAACAGATTTTGACCATATAAACATCTGTGGTTTCCTTTGTAACCAGAAACATGAGAAACCAGAAAGTTGCTAAGATTACACAGTTTGTTTTAGCAGATGAGAGGTGTATTCATGACTTTCTGCTCAGGGCGAGCCAGAAGTGCTGTCTGGTCAAGTGAAATGCTCGGAATCACACACAAAAAAAAAAAAACTTGAAAAACGACACCCATTATACAGCGTTCGTTGTTACGAGTCCTATAACTTGCATGAACAATACAATTTGCAAAGTTGGTGTGTGTGGGGGGTTTAGTTCCTTTTTTTTTTTTTAATAGGATCATAGGAGATTACTGGGGTAATGGCTCTGGGGCCCTTTCAAGCCTAGCCAAGAGTTTATCCCTAAAAAGAAACCTCTATCAGCACCTGTCACCCATCAGTGAGGGACACAGGTGGAACCCCTTGGACAGATTAGTGGTTGCCCACCCACTGATCAAGACTGTGCTTAAAGAGGGTCAGTGACATACTTTGTTCAACAGGTATGGGGAGTCTATTCCAGGAACAGGGCAGCCTTTGGGAGACAAACCTGTCTCTGCAGCAGGTTTTGTTAATGTCACACATTAGATTTAAGCCCATCAGGTACTATGCGAGGAGTTAGAATTATGGATATGGTGCATCTCTAGTAGTGCAGGGTCTAACATTGCCTTGCAGGCAAGATACAGATCACCTCTGAGCAGTCTGTACGATACAGAGTAGAGTGATAGTGATTTGAGCCTGTACACATAGGACAGGTGTTGGAGGCCATGGATTCTCTTACTGAGGGATATACATTCCATAAAAACTCAATCCACTGGCACTTCTAGGCCGTCAACATTTGTGTAGCATAAGTGTTGAACTGAGTGTCAAATCAGAAAACTATATAGATTGAAAACCTAAAAAGTTAAGTCTGAAAACTCTGCTTAATGCACATGAATATCCTGCACAGTAGCAAAAAATATGCACTCATAGCATATTATTTTAATATAGAAAATGTGCACATAAGTGCAAAGTTACCTTTGCAATCACTGAAGCAGTCTTTAAAACCTGTTCTACAAAACTAGGGAAAGCAAACACTACAGCATCTTCCTTCAGGGACAATTTATCCATTACTTGAATAATTAAATAGCCATAATGTAATTACCACCCTACTGCAAACTGCTCCCAAGGCTCTAAAGGCTTTAAAGCATTCAAAAACAGAGAAGACTTGGTCTCCGACAATTCAGCACACTGCATATTGTAGATTCTCTAGAAAGACTACGAAAAAATGTTGATCAACATTAACCCACGACAAGATCAGCACCAGACATTACTGTGCCCAATGTCAAACCCACCCCACCCCAAAAAAGGGAAACGTCCTAAAAGTCTCAGTCTCAATGAAATCCTGGACACCAAATAATACAGAACCGGCTGCCCAAGCAACAAACTTCACATTGCTGCCCCTCAGGCCACGTAAGCTCCATATATGCCAAGCCTAAGACGCTGTCCATTTTTAGCTAAATTATACCATTTTCTTTTGAACCAAAAAAGACATATTACTTTGAACACTACTCCAAAGAAATATGACAAGAGATAATCATGCATGTTCCAAAACACAATAACGTGCCCCAAGCTTCACATCCAGCTCCCCTGCCTGTCAGTGTTGTATCAGGTGTACAGACCTGGTCTCAGGGCTCTTCACACTTACAAAGTTAAAAATGGGCCCAGCCAGCAGATCAGAAATTAAAAAAAGATAGACCCAAATCACTCACCATTTGTCCTCAGAGCACAAAGTAACATCCAACCTTTAACTATGGCTTAACAGTCCACGGACTTTATTAATAACCCCACTTAAAAATACATCGAATACAGATAAAATGAAAGGTATCAGAACTGCCGTGTCTAACTAAACTACCTTCACAACAAAAACATCTTTATTTAGAAAGCACCTCCAACATCCCATATAAAAATGTTTATCATACCTGTATCTTCAATAGTAATGTATTTAAACAGATAAGCATAAGACATGGTGCAGGCAAGCACCAGTGGGGGGGGGGGGGGCAACAGCCAGGCCTTTGGGGAGCAGGGATACAACTCGGCAAAATAATGCACGAACTATATATTATCTAAAAAAGCTGTTTCATAATCAAACAAGAGGCAAAAGTACTGCACAAGGTTTCACTTGATATAGTAATAATTAGGTTTTGAAGTGTGCACGGAAGTAAACTGAATGCAGCGATGGAATCAGAGAATCTTTCCGTAATAAAAGGACTTAATCAGGCTCGATGGTGAAAATTGGCTGCTGAAGTCTTGGCTGTCCATTGCAGACCATGACAGCACTACCCAAATGGCACAATAGAGGGTTACAGTAGTTAATTCCACAGAATCAGTCCAGTAAAAGAAAGAGAATATGTACTGTATGACCCTCTATTTATTAGGACAGAAGGGGGGGATTGTTAAGCAAGAGGTGACTCCTATTAGCTGCCCCAAGTTGCTGGATGAAAAACATACTAAATCTGCTTGCTGTTGAGATACAAATACTGGGTGTGTTGCAAGCCGATTTTCTAATTAAAGTTAAATATGAAGACCATGAAACTTAAGTTTACAAGGTTACTGACAAAGTTCAGTTACTTTTTAAACCTAATTTTCAACAGTGGAGTTAAAATATGACTGCTAAGTTACTTGTGCTGGGAGAAGGCAATTGGGTGTAACAGCATGTAATTACTATCATCTCACAGTGTGCTCGGTGTTAAGCACAGAGGTGCCATGAGACGGTAGTCGGGGTTAATGAGTTAAATGATTATTGATATGGATTATGACATGGCAGTTGAAATTCATTGACATGGTCATTACTACTTTCATTTTCATCACAATCAAACATTAGAGATGTCCACAGAAGTAGGCCATGTTTTAGGAATATGGGTCTGTGACAGCAAATATCAGTTGCATACAGCTTTTACACGATCACTGACATGGCTTGGGTCAGTGTATGTCTGACAGCAACAAGCTGAAGTACATTTCTGTGGCCGTCATCTCTTTTATTTTTCTTATTGAAACATCACAAGTGAGCATATTGTGGCTATCTTTTAGGTGGATGGCAAGCTTTGATGAAACCTAATGGTGATTACATGACCACAGTTAAATAACCATTGATATGGCTTTGGGGATTCCTTGTATGACTTTGAGAGCAACAAACTGAAAGACATTACTGTGGCCATTACACTTCTGAGTTTGTCATTTTCAAAGGCATTGTTCCATCTCAGAAGAGGCACATTACACTGGGACAATGGAATGTGTGTGTGTATTTATATGTGGGAAAAGAGCTGGTTTTGTTGTTGTTGTACCTTCAGAAACGCAGTGAAGAGTGCACATTTTTCCAAGTTATTAACTTCTCGTAGTTTCATATCCTCCATAAACCCAATATCCTCAGTCATTACACAACATACATGCACTTTTTCTCACAGGATTGAATATGTAATTCATAAAATCATAAATTTATTTTGCTTTTGTAACTAAAACCAGTGATATTATGAACCAGAAAGCGATGTCTTCTGTCATACAAAATGTAATTAAAGGAGGAAAAATGAAAAGGAAACCCTTACAGGAATTGTGACTTGGCATTCCGAAATCAGTGTGCTTCTGTTGTTTTACCTTTGCACGTAAAATCACACAATAAAACTGAATGTCCAGATTTGTTCCCTAGAAAATAACATACAGGAAAATGTCAAACTGCTTTAGAAATAAAACACTTATCAATAATCCCCCAGCCTTTTCTTTTTGTCAGTGGCCCATTGGACATGTTTCAACCCTTACCCCCCCCAAAGAAAGTAGCACGATACTAAATCTGGCATTTAGTTCAGAGTGGATGATAGTTATTTTTAATGCTTTAGGTTCATAGGTAGGTACTAGGCTATCGGCCCAAGGGCCTACGTAAGCCTAGCCAGCAAGGTTCCCTGGCTTACGCCACCCAAGAAAGTTATTTTCCTGTGCCACTGTCGAGCAGATACAGAAGTGATCCCCGGGGTTTATTTACTATTTCCCATCCACTCATCAAGATTTTTCTTGAAGAGTGCTAATGAAGAACTTTGCTTGACATAGATGGGTAGCTTGTTCCAGAGTATGGGAAGTCTCTGGGACAGGAATCTATCCCTCTAGCATGTTCTGTTTGTTGTGGTGACAAGGCCTAGGTCCCTAGAGCGTGTAGCTCGGAGGGATTGGGATTTCTTTAGGTGTAGCATGTCCAGTAGCTCTGGGTTTGACATAGCTTTATATTTTAGGCAGAGATCACCTCGGAGTAGACAATATGCTACAGAGTAAAGCTGGAGTTTTTTGAGACGGTCAGTGTAGGGCATTTGTTTGAGGCCAGTAATCCTCTTTTTGAGGTACTTCTGTGGCCTTTCCAGCTGCTGCAGATGTCTTGTGAGGTACATTCCAAAAGGGGCGTTGTACTCTATAATGGGTCTAATGAGTGTCGAGTAGAGGAGAACAATGACCTTTTTTTCCTGGATGAGAACCCTTTTATGATGAGGTGTGCCACGTAGAAGGACTTCCTGACTACTATGGTGTTGTGACTATCAAAGAAGAGACTACTGTCCACAAAAATAGCTAGAGGAGATGAAGGCACTGGTCAAAGTAGGAATGCTGTATTCAAAGAATAAACTGACTATGCACCACAATGAAGATGAATAGGAAAACTGCAAGGCCAATAAACGCTCCAAAATACGATGAAAATCTTTAATAACACAAGATACAGTGCGTCGACCTAGGTTTCGTCCGAATCCTCAGACTTCATCAGAACACTATAACATACAATACTGAATGCTTATATAATCAAGTTAATCACATAGTTAATTAATAAAATAAAATCATCCATCAAGTCACTTGATTATGTAAGAAGACAAATTAATGTTCTAATTAAAAATATAACCGAGGTTAAAACACTCTGTTTAAACATAAAACACAACCAACTATTAAATACTCACGATATTGAATTAAACTAACACAATCTAACAAAAAATATTAAATATAAATATAAATGATTATGTATATAAGTAAATGTATATATAATGAATATATATGTTAACATAAAAAATGTATGTATGTTTTTATTTTTATTTTTATTTTAATTTTATTTTTATTTGATTTTATTTTAGTAGATGTGATATTGCAAAATAGCTACAGATACCCCCATGAATATAAAAATATGTAATGTGTAAAAATTTGTATTGTGATAATGTAGTTGTGGCCTATTTAATAATAACTCATCCAATGCACAGATACAATATATAATAACATATTAATTATGGTTAAAAAATATATATATAAAAAATATATACAATAGTCTTTATAAACATGCTTCTAATTGTCTATAAATAACCTAAAAAAGCCGCTACATAAAACGCAATGTAAAAATATGTGATATAAATATATTATTAAATATTAAATATATATAAATATAAATATGAATGTTAAAATGCCAAACAATTAAATCAAGTTCCTTTAATATTATGTAACCATAAAATAGGTTTGATGCTGATGTATTCATTTAAACCAGGGTATTGATTAGCGTTCAATAAAATTTGCATTCTTAGTTCTGCTATATCAAGGTTGTATTTAGTGATTTTACCTTGTGGGTCATTACCCTGATGGAATATACCAAAAAACTTAAATTGATGATTATCAAATTGATTTATATGCCTTACTAAGGCATTGGTTGATTTTCCATGTTTTATGTCTAGTATATGTTCTTTGATCCTATCCCGCAACAGCCTACTGGTTTTCCCCACATAAAAACTATCACATTGTTGGCAAACTGCAATATAAACCACATTGCGTGTAAAACAATTAATATGGTTGATGTATCCTTACTTGATATCTATTAACTTTCACCATTTTATCAATATTCATCATATATTTGCATACAGAACACCTTCCACATTTAAAACTTCCTATAGGTTTATTCGAAGAATTGGTGTCCCCCGTATTTAAGCTTTCAAATAACTCTCTAAATGATGTGTCTTTCCTAAATATGTAAGTAATATTACCCTTAAAAAGTTCACCCATCGTACTATCCAATTTAATGAAATTCCAATTCTTCTTAATACCTCTAACTGCTTCAAAGGTGTCATTAAAAGTGGTGACAAATAAAGGCACACTGTTACACGTAAAATGTTTATTGCCCATTTTTTGGCCATAAATATTACTATCTAACAAATCTATGTTATCATTTAATAAGGCTCTATAAAAGCCATGCTTCCTTTTATTGATTACTTCATTAGCAATATTTTCACAAAATTCTAAGGGATAATCCCTATTTATAAAAAGATTAATAATAAATTGTATTTCTTTATTGAAATCCTCCTCTTCACTGACCATCCTGGCTGCTCTGACAAACTGGCCTTTAACCACGGCCCTTTTCTGGTGGTCAGGGTGCCAGCTATTAAAATGTAAATAAGAATTTGAAAAGGTAGATTTCCTATGTATATTTGATATTAACTTGTTTTTATTTTTGTCAAAAGTTAATTTAATATCTAAATAACTTATACTTTCCTGACTAATAGTAAATGTGAATTGCAAAAACCAAACACTATTATTTAGATACTCTATGAAAGCTTTTAACTCTTCCTGTTCACCATTCCAAATAATAAATAAATCATCTAAAAAACGGCCATAAAATTTAACATGTTTAAAAAACTCTGAATTAAAAACATAATTTAACTCCCAATATGTTAATACAAAGTTTGCAAAATTGGGGGCACAAGCTGCCCCCATAGCCACCCCACTCTTTTGTTTAAAATAGGTGCCTTCAAAGTAAATAAAATTGTTTTTTAACACGATCCCCATAAGTTTACTTAATACATTAATTTTATTCTGATCGTATAAATTTGTGTGGAATAACTGTTCTTCAAGCCATTCCAGGCCCTTATCGTGGGGAATAACTGTAAACAAATTGCAAACATCCAAAGTAATAAAAGTATCCCCCACACTAAATACAATGGAATTAATTTTGGTTAAAAAGTCCCACGAATCTTTAAGTATATGCTTGAAATATTCAATACCTGGTTTTAAATAATAGTCTAAGTATTGACTAATAAAGTGTGTTTTGCTACGCTTACCGTCCACAATAGCTCTAAACTGTAAGTTATCCAGTCCTTTGTGTATTTTAGGAATTCCAAAGACCCCACTTATGACTGGAAACTCATTACGTAGGAAACCCCAATCCTGCTCATTCAATTCACCTTGATATAACATATACAATGTTGTATCTATTCTTTGGTGGGCTATGTTAATTTCGTTCCTACTAATTTCCACATATGTATCTCCCAATAATAGGGCATTCATGTAGGTTACATAGTCTTGGTGATCAACAATGACTACTCCACTTCCCTTGTCAGGTTTCATAATTCTAATATTTTTCGTGGACAAAATTCTTTTTAATGTAGCTGCCTCACTAATAGTCATATTATTGTTAGCCTTTGTATGATAATTATTAAAAACATCCCTAATGTCATTTTCTGATACTTTTTCAAATAAGGCCACTTTTTCATGCATAGGGGGATTAAAAGTGCTTGGTTTTGACAAGCCAGGTTTTCCATGTGTGTTGATGTCCCATGGATTGTTTTGGTACAACATTTTTAGATTTAATTTTCTGGTGAATAGTTTTAAATCTACAATTGTATTCACAATGTTACCTCTCCTACGCGGCACAAAACTAAACCCCTTTGAAAAAAGGTTTACACACTTGCTGTCAAAATCCTGTCGTGTGTAATTATATAATTTAAAATCCCCCTTATCATTTACCACAATACTTGGTTTAGAAAACAAAACACATTCAGCTTCATTTTGTACTACATAATCATTATTTAACTGGTCATAGGGGGTTGCTGTACATTCTACTTCTGCTGCATTTGACCAATCCATATAAATGCTATCCACACTGTTATCAGTTACATTATCATGAGTTTTATAATCATTAGTATTCGCTATACATTCTACTACTTCATTAAATGAGTCTGTATAACTGTTAATAACACATTCGTTAACAATACTGGTATCACTCAAAAGTGATTGTCCGTCAAATGGGTGTGTCGTTATATCAAGGATTGGATCGGTACTTTCCACCTTCTCAAATACCATCCGCTGTCCAATTTCACCCAAAGACTGGACCGACCTACCCTCTGTATATTTTGTAAACTCACATTGATGTATGTTACTTCCAGGTGGAAATTGGTAACTATTAAAGTTAAGCTCTAATACGTTGTTACCTGTATTTTCTCCTGTACAATTAAAAACAGGAGAAACTGAAACTAAAGTACTGGTAACATCTGCCTCCGTGGACACGTTCCTTAAACTTGAATCGATGTAATAGGCAGTTGAACAAAAGTCAGAGTGCTTACCAAGTACCATCTCACGGTGGACGCCATCGGCTACTTGCGCGCCCCCCAAGCGTTTTTTTGAAAGTTCACTTTTTTATAGTAATCCGGTTCTCTCCTTGGATGTGCTCCTGTATTGTCAAAACCCTCATTTTCTTCAAATGAGTGTTGTCCCCTAAGTCTCTTGGATCTCCTGAGACCATCGATATTGCTCAGGCTGCCATGTTGTCGCGCGTTTGCTTCCGACTGAAGAGGGGAAGTGATGTCATCAAGTTCATCCAACCGGCCCATCCTATCTGTTGTCTCCGTATTACCACGATTCAAACAGTGTGATTTAGGGTATACTATACCAGTCTCATATATTTTCGTATCCCTTTTAATTTTATTCTGTTTTTTATCGTACAAAATATTGCAGCTATGTTCCACATCTTTGATTATGTTAACATAATTCGTGTAGTATTGGTCAAACAATAGGTCCTGGCTTATGTTATTATTAAGTTGTTCCATCTCTACCAAAAGTGATTCAATCTTTTTGTCATTATATTTTATCATGATTTCCAATAAAGCCAAACCCGTTTTGTTAAATAAGTCGTGTAATTCTTTTAACATATCTGGTTCTCGTTCGCTACCATTGGGGTATCTCCATAACCTCAGTCCTTTGGGTACTAACCCTAATTCAATGTTCTTACGCAAATACCCATTCTCCATTTGCGTACGCTTTAACTTAAACAATTTAACTTCAAATTGCTTAAGTAAGTCTCTCATATTCCCCTTCACAATGTGGGTATCCATTTGTACTGATGTCTTGGCTAAATTGAATGAATACTGGTTAAAAGTCCACGTTGCTGCATTTACCGGCATAGCCCGATCCGACCGGGCTGTGTTGTGAGATTGTTCGAAAGTGAAGGTACCGTTCCAACTATGCATATTGGGCAACGGGGAAGCTTGGGTGAGCGGCAAACCCAAACTGCTTGAAGGTGAATTATCCATATTAGACGTAGACATCAGTTTATGAATAAGAGTAGTGTGAAGCTTTAACTGCTCGTTCATTTCTTTGAGCAACACACCCACATCAACCACGCCACTCTCGTCCTCCATAACAAATACACCAACGAAACTTCTCAACAAACCAGGAACCTCACCACAAAAATAGCTAGAGGAGATGAAGGCACTGGTCATAGTAGGAATGCTGTATTCAAAGAATAAACTGACTATGCACCACAATGAAGATAAATAGGAAAACTGCAAGGCCAATAAACGCTCCAAAATGCGATGAAAATCTTTATTAACACAAGATACAGTGCGTCGACCTAGGTTTCGTCCGAATCCTCAGACTTCATCAGAACACTATAACATACAATACTGAATGCTTATATAATCAAGTTAATCACATAGTTAATTAATAAAATAAAATCATCCATCAAGTCACTTGATTATGTAAGAAGACAAATGACCACTTGCTATCCCTCCAGTTTTAGACATTGTGGATGATGTTTACTTGGAGTCTAGTCTAAATCCCGACTCTCTACCTCCTGCTCCAGCCAAACCAGACAGGTACTACAGAGTACCTGACTCACACAAATTCCTTTATAAAAGCCCTGTGGCTGACCCAGAAACAATTTCCCAGGGTCCCAAAGGGGCTAAAGCTTCTATGGCTAAAAATCCTGTACCCTCTGAAAGGGATTCCAGAGCCCTAGATAGATGGGGAAAGAAGATATACACCTCAGCTACTCTGGCTATGAGAGCATTAAATTGTCAGTTTCACATGCTGAAATATCAGCAATTCCTAATGTCTCAATTAAAACAAAAAATGAGCACACATTCTGAACCGTCTGAATTCAAGGAAATGCAGGATCTATTGCATGCAGCTGAACAGGTGGGCAAACATACTTTACAATGTGGATTTGATTCATTGGAAGCTTCCTGTAGAGCAGCTGTTACTAGGTCTGTCATACGTAGACATGCTTGGTTAAAAGAACAAACCCTACCTGATCATGTTAAAGCAAAATTATTGGATGCACCTTTACAGCAGGATGTATTATTTGGTGTCAAAGCAGAAGAGGTTTTAAAGAAAATGGAGGATAAGGCAAAGTCTATGCAGACGGTCAAGGATTTTTGACAGGTACAACCCCCTCGTTTCAGCAGAAATTGGCCAACAAAAAACTGGTCCTTTCCAGCTTCTAACAGATCACAGAGGGGCAAATACAGATGCCCAAGGGGCAGAGGTCAGTCACAAGGCCCTTACAAACCTCACCAATGGGGTACTGCTACACAGAAAGGAGGAAAAGACAGGCCCCAAGCTAGCAGAAGACAAACACAATGACTCAATCCTCAAACTACCAAGCAAATCTCTCTTGGCAGCTCCCTTGGGAGGAAAATTAGCACTTTTTGCAGACAACTGGCACATCATCACAAAAGACAAATGGATCCTAAACATTGTCGCACAAGGATACAGATTCCACTTTCATACCTTGCCAAGGATAAAAGGAATGCCAAACCTGCCACCAAATCAATGGGCAGAGGCGCAAAAACAAATTACAGCTCTCATGGACATGAGAGCCATTCAGCAGGTACCTACACAGGAACAAGGACAAGGATTTTACTCGAGACTCTTTCTAGTCCCAAGAAAAGACAAAGCATGGAGACCCATTCTGGATCTTTCAATTCTGAACACCTATCTACAAGTACCAAAATTCAAGATGCTAACACTACATTAGCTTCTTCCCATGCAGGGCAAGAATGCTTGGCTAGTAACGTTGGACCTCAAGGAGGCATACCTGTATGTCCCTATCAGACAAAGTTGCAGAAGATACCTCCGCTTCATTGCAGGTTCAACCCATTATCAATTCTCTGCACTGCCCTTTGACTTATCTACTGCGCCCAGGGTCTTCACAAAATGCCTGGCACCAGTATTTGCGTACTGCAGACAAAGAGGAATTCAAATATACCCATACCTGGACGACTGCCTTATTCAAGCAGAAAGCAAAGACATTCTTTTAAAGCATCTGGCATTTGTCAAACACCTTATAAGTTGCCTAGGGTACACAGTAAACGAAAAGAAATCAAAACTAGTGCCCTCACAAAACATAATATTCCTGGGTGCCAGCTTGAATACAATGGCCCAGATGGCTTAGCTCACGCCAGACAAGCAACAACAGCTCACTCAATACTTCAAAATAATGGTAACAAAGACCCAACTCCCTGAAAGAAAAATTCTGCAGGCCTTGGGATTCATGGCATCTTGCATACTACTAATACCATTTGCAAAACTGCATATGAGGAAATTACAATGGTACCTGAAAAGCGTATGGACTCAGCACAACCACAGCTTGAAAACAATGATAGCACTCATTCCTTGCCTTCAACAGGAGTTTCTATGGTGGGCTCAGGCATGTCACCTCAGCAAGGGTCAGCCTTTCACCTTACCCACAGCCAGGCAAACTATCACAACAGATGCATCGGACTATGCCTGGGGAGCACACATGGCAGGAAAGTGCATTCAGGGCAAATGGACTACAGATCAAAGGCATCTGCATATCAATCAAAAAGAAATGCTAGCAGTACCGAATGCCCTAACAGCTTTCAAGGACCTCTTACAACCAGGACAACTAATAATAAAGACGGACAACACCACAGTAATGTGGTACATAAACAAGCAAGGGGGCACACATTCCTATCCTCTATGCAGGCAAGCAAGGGGGCACACATTCCTACCCTCTATGCAGGCAAGCAATGACCTTGTGGAACACAGCACTTTCTTACCAGGTTCAATTACAAGCGCAATTCCTGCCAGGAAAGAAAAACACATTGGCAGAAGACCTAAGCAGAAACATCATGGATCCCCACGAGTGGAAACTAGATCCACAAGTATTTGCAATGATAACTCAAAGATGGGGACGCCCAGACATAGATCTGTTTGCCAACCCACAAAACTACCAACTTCAAAAATTTTGCACAAGGACATTCCATCCACAAGCTTGGAAAGTGGACGCCCTCTCATTCAGTTGGAAAACATTAACAGTGTATGCCTTTCCTCCACTGCCTCTTCTAGCAAAGGTACTGCTGAAAGTCAGATTAGAGAGGCCACAAATGATACTCATTGCACCAGACTGGCCACGCCAGCACTGGCATCCAATTCTAAGGAACATGGCCCACGGCCCACCATGGATTTTACCACAAATTCCTCATCTGCTAACCCAGCGAGGCAATCAGATTCTACACAACCAGCTCAAGACTTTAAACCTGACTGCATGGCAAATTACCTAAACAACCAGCCCACACCTCTATCCAAAGCTGTTATGGATGTCATTCTGGAGGCCAGAAGACCCAGCACCAGGAAAACCTATTCAGACAAATGGAAAAGATTTTGCACCCGGAATCAGGCTAAAGGCCAAAATCCCCTTGATCCAAACATTCCTCAGATTCTACAATATTTAACTGAGATGTTGCACAAATTAAGATCCACGCCTCAGCAATTTCACCTCATTACAACACGGATCCTCCTTTATTTTCACATCCACTCCTTAGACAGTACCTCAGAGGGGCTAAGAACATAAGACTGCCCAGGAGAGCACCAACACCTACTTGGGATTTCAACTTTGTTCTGGAAAAGCTTACACTGCCACCCCTTGAACCAGCTTTTTCAGCTGATTTAAAATTTCTTTCATGGAAAACTGCCCTGCTACTAGCAATAACTTCAGCTAGAAGAGTCTCAAAGCTACAGGCACTAATGGCAGTGGAGCCTTTCCTCATTTTTCATCAGGACATATGAACTAACCCTTCCTTTATGCCAAAGGTGGTATCCAATGTGGCCCTAAACCAAGCCATTCATTTGCCCACCTTTTTCCCAAATCCCCAGAACAAAGGAGAAAGACTCCTGCACACTTTGGACATTCACAGGCAATTACGTTACTGCTTGGATAAAACTAAGGCTTTCAGAAAATCTGACCAGCTCTTTGTAGCCTATGCTGCAGGATCACAATAAAAAGCTATCTTAAAACAGACCATTTCAAAATGGATAGGACATCGCATACGTTTCTGCTACACGCATCATGGGAAACCGGTACCTGCTAACATTAGGTCCCACTCCACCAGGGCTACAGCTACATCTGCAGCCTTTCTCAGGGGGGTGCCAACCAAGGATATTCTGGAAGCTGCAACTTGGAGTTCAGTGCACACCTTCGCCAAACACTATCACTTACCTCTATATTCTAAGACTAGAGCTGGTTTTGCCACTGCAGTTTTGCAGGGCCTACTAGCTTCTTCTAACCCTGTTTAACTGCCACCACCCATCCTTAGCTTTGGGATTCAACCCAAGTGTGATGACTGCAGCAGGGTAACACGATGAACATAGTACAGTTTTGTACCTACCATAAATGTAGATGTTCGAGTGTTCACCCTGCCGCAGTCCAGGTTACCCTCCCTCCATCCCCTCTGAACTAGCTGGACTTATCTATACCACTCTAGCCTATACAACCCCTGTGGTGTATTTGCTTGTGCCTGAAAGTATTGTTTTATTTTTATATGTACATATATATATATATATATATATATATATATATATATATATATATATATATATGTATAGCCTACCTATTGGGGGAACCTGACATCTGGGGCAAGAAAAACTGAAGAAAATGGCGTTGGATGCCTCTTATATACCCCTGGTGCACTGATGTCAGGGAAGAAGCGACAGCAACCGACGCCGGACCAAGACTTTGGAACTCGTGCCGACTGCGGGACCGCTTGACGGCAGGATAACCCAAGTGCGATGAGTGCAGCAGGGTGAACACTCGAACATCTACATTTATGGTAGGTACAAAACTGTACTTTTTTTCTCATTTGACTAAATATTCAGGTCTGTTTCAGTAAAGTAAAATATGTCTGTACATTTTCCTTCTTTTGAACAACAATTATCTTTCTGTTTTTACTCTTATATGTAGTAAATGTACACCGCTGCTATCAGTGCAACCCTTAATGTTCATAATTTTTTCTTTTGGTTTTCTCTTTATAATTAATTTCATATTTGCATTGTTGTTTTTAATAGTTTTGGTCCTGTATATTTATCTTTGTTTATGTTTGTGGGGCTCTTTCCCCTTGGGTTTCCACTGAAGATGGGTTGCTTACTATCAGTGCAATGCAAATAGTTAATAACCTTTTCTTTTTTACAATTAATTTATATTATGATTGTTGTTTAATATTTGTATATTGTCACTTTATCTTTACTTATGTTTGCTGGGGCTTTTCCCCTTGTGTCTCCTCTGAAAATGGGTTTGTTTGCAAACTCACTTAGACTAACCCGGTTAACAAATGTGAAATAAGTAAATAAATAAGAAGAAACACTGTTCTGTGTTGTGCAAAGAACAAGTAAGTAGTGTTTTGAGTCTGAAAGAGAATTATTGGCTCCTTGACATGTTGCAGACTCTGTACTTAAGGGAGCCCATGTTGTGTTTTGTTTCATAAGCTCCAGATGAATTATGACTTGGAATATTTATAATAAGTAATGATTTATTTACTGTCAATGTCCTATTGCTTTGTATTTCTAGGTGATGTGAGTATTCAGAATAGCTAATGATGTGTGTTCAATAATTGACCTACTGTTTGATTGCTTTGTTTTTTGTTTTTTTTTGTTAAGTGATTAATGAACTGGACGGTTTGGCAAAAGGTCAGGAGACAGACTGTGGAGCTGGGAGTCATGCTTGCCATGTCCAGGTTAAAGCAAGAAAAGCAGTAGATTTCCTAGAGGAAAGGTTTGAGGTCCGTGACCCTTGCCTGAGAGCACTGACTAGCCGAGGGAATGAGCTGGAGTCCATCTCCTTCCGCAGTGAAGACACCACTGGACAGAAGGTAACCCTAGTAACTGGTAATAGATGCCTGATATCTGAAGTTCATAGATTTATAGTTTTGTACTAAACTTAAGGATGGAGAGAGCCACTGAGAAGCCACATCATCCTTGTAATGATAAAGATAGACTAGTTCCCTTTGGATAGGATAAAATTGATGCTAGGCATTAATTAACAGTTACTCATTCATTGCTTGAAAGATTTTCATGGGGGTGCTCTGCATGGCAAGCAGAGGAAGTCCATTCCAGACAGGGATTTACTTACTGGATGTGAATTCCAGCAGTGAACAACACTGTGCTTTGAAAAGTCTTCTTTAATGTCTCATGAGTATGGTCATCTGTGATATGTTTACGTGTATATGGTACTTCACTCATTTTTTGTCTACTGTCTTTCTTTTGTCAAAGTGCAGGCCCTCTTCAGTTCACCATTCTCATACATTGCTCCAGGCATCACTGGAGCCATTGAAGAAGGGCTTTTCCTTGACCACATCTATCAGGGAGTGTTCCATTATTTTGAGAGCATTCTTTGATATTCAATGTTGTCACACTGCTGTGATTTTATTGATGCATGTAATGTAATACTCCCATTTAAAACTAGTGCACACATAAGGAAGTCAATATTTCCAACAGAAAAAAATACTTTTCTTCAGGAAATTATTATACATGAGCATGGCCTTTGACTTTCTGTTAACAAAATGTGTTAACACCACCTCTCATAATGTGAAACAAATGGGCAAGATGTGGAGTACTTTTTTACCAGCTTCATCTAGGCAGTTCATAACATGGTTAAAAATTGTTTCAGTGTTATGTTTCCACTCTCTGAGTTAAGGCTTTCCAAAAGATTGCCACCAAATAAAGAGGAATCATAAACTCTGCCACCAGCAGCCTCATTTGAAGACGCACTTAAACCTGTGAACTCCCTAAGTTTCTAATTATTTTTATGAATTAATATGATTCATTATTTATTATGGATGTTTGTTAAAAACATTTTAACAATGAATGAATGACCAGCTATTTCAATGTGGGACAGGGCAGAATATGGAAATTTTAAGATTCAAAATGAGGTGCAGTTGAACTAAGGATTTGATAAGAGGAGGTCCATCTTTGATAACCTTTAGGAATGAATACCACAAGCATTAGAACCATTTGGCAGATAAAACTTTCTCCATCTGCCTGGAACCCATTCTTTTCCCATTGTATATCAGTCATCTCTCACTCGCACATCATTGTTGCCTTGCAAGTAAGTCAGAAGAAATTACCCAGGAACCACTTAGTCATGAAGACCTTCTTTCTCACCCTTTGTCAGAATTATTACTTTGCTTTTTGTACCTTTCAGCTTAGACCTTTGTTCTTCAGCATTGTTTGTAAATGTGCCTGTGGTCAAGCTGTTCAGCCTGATAATGGGCACACCATTTGCCTTTATTGCTTCAGTCAGTTATATAACAGTTCACATTGCTCTGTTTTTTTTTTTTTTGTTTTGTTTTTGTTTGCTTGCTTGCTTGTTTGTTTCAGTTTAGGTACCTGCAGAACAAGTGAGAAGGCTGTTGAAGCCTTCTTGGTTTTTAGAGATTTCTTCTTTGTAAATGAAACATCATTCATGTTCATTAATAGATCACTGTTTGGGTCCTAGCCTTTGACAAAAAGACATATTTTCAAAGTTTTAGGGCACCCTCCATGTGCTCTAACTGTTAGCAGCTTAAAGGACAACAGTGGGATTCAGTTATTAAATGCTCAACTTCTCTGTCCTTTTTCTCCCTATTTAGATACCCTGGCATGAATAAACAACAATACAGCATTTAAAATAGTTTAAATCAACTGTTTCTCTCCACTAGAACAATACCTTACCATACTGTGGTGGTTTCTCTCTCAAAAAAATGTATCCCTCCCTGGAAAATCTTACTGCAGTCTCCAGTTCATTTATGTCATCAAGGCTAATGAATACAGGTAGTTTTCTGGCCATTTTCCTCCCCAAACTGACAATGCCACGACCATCCTAAAACCTACCCATGCTGTAATGCCACTGCTCCCTAGTCCTTCCCCTATCCATACAGAAAGTAAAGGCTAGAACAAGGAAACTACATGAGTGAAGTCTCTTATTGTGAGCTGCCAATCACAGCAGGTAACAGCTCAAATTACTCTTAGCACTTTGACAGCTAGAGAAGTTAGGTGTGATGAGGGATGGGAGATTAGTCAGAGTAGTACACTTCAGCCTTCACAAAAGACTGCAATTTAGCCATTCTAAAAAGAAGCAGCAGTAAAAAGCACTTTGAAAGTCTGTTCTATGGCATTTGCACTGTTTGTGTTTTAAGTAGTCATTGAATGTCGTGAAATGCTACTTAAAACTGACTGAAAGACAGTAGTATATGCATGTAAAATTAATGCAGTGACATGAGCTTTAGGAAGAAAGAGGCCTGCATGATGGAATTTTTTACAGACAAGCACTGCATTGTGGGACACCTAGAGGCAGACTAAACAATCAGGATCACATCAAGATGCTAGACCCCATGTGGTCAGACTCAGAAATTACATATAAAAATATATTTAAAAATCTGTAAATAATCCCAGAGTGGTGTTAATATGTAGGGAACACCAAACCATAATGAAATAAACATTTTTTTTTAGTCTGTATGTGCTGTTCTCCTTTAAGTAGATGTCAGATACGAGGATTGCTAGAGCACCAAAATCTCCAGTGCTTTCTTGCCACTAAAGCACACTCCTTTAGCAGGCTTCATAGAATTGTCGGGTCAGCTAGCGATCCTTCATGACTGGACAGATGAGTTCCCTTGTTGGGAATACCTTCCACAAAATAATTTTTTCTGAAAAAAATGTGTTTTTCTGTGAATTTATTGGTTTTCATTTAGGAAACATGTTTATATGATGTATCTATGAATGTCATTACTTTTCTGGGGAGTTTTATTTTGTGAATGCTCTGGCGAACAAATTGAATAAAATCCTTTTGACATGGGTTTAGACATTTCTATGCAGATTGTATATGGAGGGGACAGAAGTATTTGTTTTTGGGGACTGTCGGTGTGTTTCGTACCTCAAAGAACAGCTTTGTACTTTCAGAAGGTTTACCTCAAAAAACATCTTTTTGCTTTCAGAAGGTTTACCAGGGTATTTCAGGTTCTGCTATACCCATCTTTAGTGCTTCTTTGTCATCTGAATCTTTAGAGTAGTTTCTGGTCTCCTTTTTCCTTCCTTCCCCAGTCTGCAAAATGAAGATAGTTATCAGGGTGTTTTGGTGTGAGGCTGGGTCCGATTGTGCCTAAGCTGCTGTGTCTGGATTTGGTTCCTAGGATCACTCATCTTTTTCTTCAATTCCCTCGGGTATAGCACCTGAAGTCAGTAAGCACCAGGAGATAGGCATGTCCCCTGCAGCTGTAGGAGAACCACTCTTGTTGGTCTCAGGGTAAAGAATGGATGAATGTCTACCATATAGTTGGGAATAGGGCACCTGAACTCCAGGATAGCATGCCTGCTTTTGGGTTGGTCCTTTTCCAGGGTGTTTCCCAGGAAAAGGAAAGAAAAAAAGTAGTCATATTTTTTTCTGTTTCTTTTTCAATTTGCAGAGAGGATTGATTGAGCTTTGTTAGTTTTTTTCTGCTTTTATTTTACATATCTTTCTGAGTTAGAGTAGGGATTGGAGAGCCAGTATTGTGCTTCAATTTTCTTTTTCTCAACCTGATGATTCTGTTCTGATGAAAATGTTAGTTCTGATTTGCCTCCAGGAGGCCTTTCTTTGTCATATACTTTATGCAGAGGTTTTTCAGTGGGTTCAGAGAGAAATTCGTATATTATGATTTGTACAGATGGATATCCCTCATTCTGTAGTGGTCCCTCCTTTTTTTCTGCTTCAAAGAAGTTTTTTCTGACAGTCAACCTCACAATTATTTGTTTTTCTACCATAAAGCAAAACCCTTCACTGATTTCTCTATGCTACACTGTTTCTGCTAGAGTAATTACTATTATTAATGCATTCCCCTCTATCTAGACTGGGATAGCTTTTGCTGTTTTGGGAAAAAAGTTTATTCTTTTGCCACCATAATGTTCAGAATTATAAACTACTAAGTTCACTTTTGTCTTTTGAGACTTTGAATACAAGGTGAAAAAATCTTTGTATATCTCTCTTGCATCTGCTTGTCATGTAATTAAACATGTCTTTAAGTGTTCTTTTGACACTGCTGATACTGTATCCAGGGTTGCTGCTTCTCAGTCAATCATGAGAAGATTTACTTTGTTTCATTCTCTAAGTCTTCCTGTAGATTTTAATACTGGAATTTTATTTTCTCCTATGGACTAGGAAGTTCTGTTTGGCCCTTCTACAGCTGAGGTGCAAGGTTTGATGAGAGAGGAAAGTTCATTCTAGGAGTCACCCATATCTTCCAACATTCCTTTTAAGCAGCGTGAAAGAAAAAAAATTCCTTCCACCTCATTTCCCCTTTTCAAAAAGCATTTCAAGCCACAATGTGCCTCCAGACAGGATTAAAAAAAAACAATGCCTAGGAGGCTCAGTAAACGAAAGGGAATCATTTAAATGAAGTCAGAATAATTGTTAACCTCTTCAGACCCCCCCACACCCACCTGCAGTCTCTCCTTGCCTGTGAGTCGTTATCTTCCTTTGTGACACCAGATTATTTCAGACATATGGGTTTTCAAAGTTATTCATATAGGCCTGGTAGACAGATGCCTTCTCATTCCCATGGAGGCAAATGTTCATCTGTGCTTTTCTACCCTTTCTACTGATATCCGTATTGTAAAGGGAAAAAAAAATATTTGTTGTTGCTAGAAAGTATACTCTCTTTGCTTTTCTAAGAGAAGTGTCATGTTGATACTTCTGTAAAATTTTGTGAGCAAATGGATTACTTTTGACTAAAAGGTTACTCAAATTTTAAACTTTTCTGTGGTTGGGTCAGGATATTGTGCTTGTGGGGATATGTCTGTGGTTTACGTACTTCAGAACTATTTGTCTCGATTGGTCACTTTACTGACTCATCCAGGCTCTGCTACCCACATTTCAGTTCTCTCCCTTTTCTTACCTGTGGGACAACCTTCAGTATCCCTGGTTCTGCCTTCTCGTGAAAGAAAATAAGAAACTTGTTAAGGAGTCTTTGAGTACCAGATCAACTCTGATATTACCCCAATGGTGATTAGGTGACTCTGCTGTGGCCTGTTGTTGTTCTTCAGACCACCCATCCCCCCCAGAGTCTTCTTGGTGTCACCTTCCAAGCCACCCAAAACTGTGGAATAGCCATCTCCTCTGTGGCTGTAGGGTGACTTTAGAAGATGCAAGTGGGTAATTTGTTAGTGGTTTCAGAGGAAGAGGCAGGTGAAGGGCCTTCACTTGGCCAGGGCAGGGGAGTGGAAGAGGGGTCTAGTGTGTCTAACAGTCAAACCTTGTTCAGGGATTATGTGCTTAGTGTGGAAGACTTCCAGCCTGCTATATTTTTATAACTGAATGTGTAAGTATCTTATGTATAGTATGTTAGGAATTGTTCTGGAGCTTTTCTCCCCGGGCTTCCGCTGAAAATGGACAGCTCTGTCAAGTCGGACCTTCCCAGTAAACAAATATAAAATAAAAATAAATAAATAAATAAAAATTGTATGGACAGGGTAGGTTTATTGGAATTTGCCAAGGAACTTATTTATGCCTTTTTCATTGCCTTCACAATCTTCAGGCAAAACAAGGAAGATAGTTCCTTCTCATTCTGTCATATTATTTCATTCACAGGAGTAAACCTTGCAAAAAGGGATGCATATACTTCTGGAATTTTTTCTAAATCTGAGCATTCTTATTCTGAGGAAAATATAGCATCAGATTTCTCTTATGTAGTGATGTATTTCATTGCATTTTATCCAAGATGATAGAGGTATTTCCATGGAACCAGAATGAGATTCTTATGGCTGAGAAAATGTATAGTGATTTATTACATTTGCTTGTAACCCAAGCTGTATCTGTTTCTCCTGTATTGTCTGCTTTGCAGAATACTTTTCTTACTGCATCCAGCTAACCTGAGAGACTCCTGTTCCCAATAGGTCTGACAGGTTATTCAAAGTGCCACAGACACACAAGTACCTGTTTTCTAATTGTAAAACAAACCCAGCAATTATTTGGTCTTTCCAAATCATCTAAAATATGCAAAACATATTGTTGTTGTTGTTAATCCCATTCCTTCTGATAAAGATGGGAAAGCAATGGGAAAGCATGTCAGACCACCAAAGGTAGTTTTGGCAAACACAAAAAAATCAAAAGCAGTTTGTTAAAACCACTTTTGTCAGCAGTGGATATATATATATATATATATATATATATATATATATATATATATATATATATGTATCAAATTTCAGAGGGGTGTGCCCCCCTGCAAAAAAAAAATCTTTCAATGTTCTTTTAAGGTGGTTTAGAAAACTGCTTTTGATTTTTTTGTGTTCAACAAAAGACCTTCATGAGTCAACGTGAATCCAAGAAACGGAGAAGTACTCTTACAAGTACTTTAACTTTCAGGATTTCAAAACTGTCAAGCTCATATGTTAAAAATTTTGCTTGTATCTTTTGAGAATAAGCAAAACTCAGTGGTTAACCTTCGTTCTTCTGAGGTAAAGAATTCATTAAACACTTGTGACAGTTTTTTGTCACATTCACAGTATATTTTAAAGGGTGCCGATTATGCTGTTGATTCTTCTTCCAGAGCTGTTTCTTCTGTATAGGTTTTGAGTAGATTTGCTTGGCTTCATTCTCAAAATCTTCCTGATTATGTAAAGTCTGAGATTTTAAATTTCTCCCTTTGATAAAGAGAGAATGTTTGTTCCTTTAGCAGCTAAGGTGCTTAAGAAGTGTGATGAAAGAGGGAAAACTGATTCAAGGAGTGACTCAGATTTTTCAAACCAAATTGTAGTTTTCCCTCTCTATTCCTGTAAGCAGGGAGGGAGCTAGTAATCAGAGTTTAAAAGCAATGGAAAGCAGACTAAAAAAAAAAAAAAAAAAGTAAAAGTCTTTAAAAGTCAGGGACAGTCCTCACAGTCAGCATGACAATCCGGTTTCCAACAGCCCCCCCCCCCTCAACTGTGGCAGCCTTTTTATGTCTCTGAGACTTCATCTTCCCTTTTGTTATCCTGTAGTTTCAGACAGTTGGGTTCTGAATGTAATCCAACAAGGGAGCACTTGGCAATGAAAATCCCTATCTCCTTTCCAGTGGATTTCCTGTTGTCCAAAGAATCATATGTCTCTTCCTCCTCCCATTCTACAGAGCATGCTGTCTCAGGGAGTCAAATAACCTGTGCCTCTATATCTCTTAGGCAACAGGTATTATTCAAGATTTTTTCTAGTTCCCAAACTAGGTGGATCTTGAAGGCTAATGCTGAGTCTGTCTTTTCAAAACCTTTTTGCCGAGGTTCCGAAGTTTAAGATGTTATCATTTTACTATCTTGTACATTGGATCCCACTTCTAGCTTTCATTGTAAAGCTAGATCTAAAAGATGGCTACCATTGCATCCCTGTTGCCAAGCATTCCAGTGTTAAGATTTGTTGTGTCTGGCTTACATTATTAATTCTCTTTTTTTTACCCTTTGGACTTTCCACTGTACCAAAGTTATTTTAAAAATGCCCATCTCCAGTCATTGCTTACCGCAGACTCCAAGGCATTTATATTTTCCCTGCTTGGATGATTCCCTTATCTTTGTAGTCTCTTTTTTTCCATCTGACAAGGGTCTCCAGCAACTGTTAAGAAACTTCTGCTCAGTCTGGGTTTCCAGAGCAACTTGAAGGAGTCTTTTTTCATCCCTTCTCACAGAAATGTGTTTCATTGGATGTTTGCCAGACTCTACCTTGGGAAGAGCCATTTTTTCCTGCAAAGTATATATGGTTCAGCAGTTCCTACTGAGTTTCTCCAAGTAAATCCAAGCATCTGCAAGTGAGTTTCTCAGGATTCTAGGACACATGGCACTGGTTATCACCATGCTTCCCTTTGCCAGACTATACATAAGGAAAATACATTAGTACCTCAGATCAGACTGGACTCAGCATCTACACCCTCTGACCTTTCAGATTCCAGCTCTGTGGTTTGTAAAGATGGACATTTGATGGTGGGTAGAAGAGATGGTTTATATTCCAGGTCTTCCATTCTCCCTTCCAACCCCCCTTCAGTCAGTCACCACACAAGGTTCAGATCTGGGATGGGGAGCAGGTTTGAAAGGGGGAAAAGTGCAAGCTCTCTGAGATACTGTAGATGGACAGGCAGAAGCACATAAATGTCAGGGAGATGTTGGCTGTTTCCAAAACTTTGAAGGCCGCAAATTATCTCTGGTCCCCAAGACCTCTGCAAGTATATATAAACAACACCACACTGATGTGGTACATAAACTGGGGAGTGGGGTACCAGATGTTACCTTCTTTGCAGACTGACTGTGATAGCTTGGGAGGTAGCAATTCAGCTCAGTCTTACTCTCAGGCCTCATACCTTCTCTGAAAACAAAATCTTATTGCAGACGAGCTCATCAAGATCAGGACAGACCACCAGTTATGGACACTTTATCCTGTGGTTTTCCATGAATTGATCTGACTCTGGGGAATTTCTCAAGTAGATCTGTTTGCCTAATTTCAGAGCAAACAAAGAAAGAAATGATTGAATGTCATATGCTTTCTCATTCCCCATGCATGAGAATGTTTTTGTATGCTTTTCCACCTTTTCCACTGATTGCCAGGGTACTTATAAAGATTCAGAAGTCTCTCAAAAACTCATGGTGCTGATTCTTTTCTGGCCAAGGCAACAGTAGTTTTCCCTTCTTTTCAGTCAGACCTAGGGCAATTATGATAAACATACGTATAGACCAGAGCTAATTACACATACACAAGACAGGATGAGTTTGATACACCCCATTCTGGAAACACTTCAACTAATTGCCTGGATGATAGAATTGGGATACCTTTATGGCACCTTTTTTTTCTGAAGAGGTTCTGCAGGTTTTAAAGCAATCAAAAAAGCATGTTAGTAGAAAATCATATTTGTTTGAGTCAGAAATATTTTCTAGTTGGCAGGATCCTTCTCAGGCCCAGCTGCCCCTGGTTCTTGATTGTTTGTGTGAGTTACTGTGTAATGTCCTTTTTTATTCTTTTGTCAAGGAAACATTCGGCAGCCATTTCTATGTTTCTGTTCTTAGATTTCCTCCTTGTAAAAATACTCAGATTAAACAGTTTTTGAAAGGGTTATTAACTCGTATCCACCTAGGATACAGGTGGCTCCTCGTTTGGGATCTTAACTTTATGCTTGAAAAACTTATTCTTTCTCAGTTTGAACTAGCTCTTAACAGTGAAGACTGTTTTACTCCTTGCTTTAACATTTGCTAGGAGAGAGTTTCTTTTGAGAATAAATTCTATTTTTATGCCTAAAGTCATATCAGGGTTTATTTTAAACCAAGACTATAAGTCTCCCATTCTTCTTCCTGATCCAAGGAACAGGGGAGAAAGGGTCATTTACTGTATGGATGTCCATGGGCAGCACAGATACAACTTAGACAAAACTCAGCCTTTCAGGAAAGCTGAACAGCTGTTTGTCTGATATGAATGTAAGAGGAAAGGACAGAGTAGACTATATTGAGATGCTTGTCCCATGCTATTGTTTTTTTAATATTCACCAAATAAGCCACTTCCAGGAAGGAGTACAGCTCATTCTGCAAAGGCACTAGAAGTATTTTAGAAGCAGCTATGTGATCCTGTGTTCCTACTATTACAAAATTCTACAAACTAGATTCCTTTTCCAGGTCCAGTGCACGCTTTACTAAGACCATTCTCCAAGGGATCTAGAAATGCCAGTACAGAAAGAATGCAGAAACTGCTCTTCCCAATTGTGTGGGCAACCACCCTTGCTATGCTACTGATCTCTAATGGTTAGAGTTTTCAACATAATCCCAAGTTGTCTCATTGGTAGAGTATAAACAGTGTCAACATTTACCAAATGTAAATTTTTTACTTATGGCCACTCCAAAATCTTTAAAGAAAATTTGAAGTACAATGTACTCTATTTCTCAGTATTAAAACTCAAATCTGTATTACTAGCCCATAGTACTGTTTCCTCCATGCACACATTAACATCCATATAATTAGCAATTATAAATTCATTTTTAAGGTCCTATATGCTCACAAAACATGATTTGCTTTGAGGTAAAGATGCTATGATAATATTAAATAAAATAGGCCCAAATGCAGATCCCTGCGGGACTCCAACATTAACTGTTAGATAGCTGGAGTGGTGTCCTTGAATAACAACGGATTGTTCTTAATCCATTTCATGATGAAGAGGTATATATCTGGCATCTGTAAAGCATTTATAGCTGTAGTTGACAGAGTCTCAAATGTTTTGGCCATATCCAAGTAGATAACACCAGTAGACTGCCCACAATCTAGTGATAAAGATACCTCTTCATAAAAAGTCAATGAGCTTAGTTTAGATACGTAAAGTTATTAATAAGCTCAAGTACACATTATCCAAAGCATTTACACAAAACTGAAGTCCGATTTGTAGGTCAAACATTTCTGACATCAAATCTGTCTTCTTTTTTTTTAAATAGAAGTGACTTGACAATTTCCAAGATTGAGGAACAAGACCTTGATATATTGAATATAGATTTTAATAGTAACCTCATTGATTCTTTCATATTAGAAATTATTACCGTTGGCGTTATATCAGGACCTGAAATGTATTTTCTTTAACTTTAGAAAGTGCACTTGTTAACATAGAGCAGGTAATGAAGGGGCAGGGTTCTTCATGTGAAATCAAAAGATTGTTAGTTTGGGATGAAGTGTCATAATTTTCTCCACAGATGTTTAGAACATAGTGGTTAAATCCATGAGCTATTAAGTTTAGGCCATAATTTCATTTATCATCAACATGATAGTACAAATAGTGTTTCACTTTAACATTTCTCTCAGCTTTTTCCATCTCTTTCAACTTTCTGGTTTAAAAGCCCATATTTGCGCTTGTTTCTCACCTTTCCTGTAACTAGTCTAGTCCAGATACAAATTTGTTGTATCCAGGACTGTTTGTAAGCTTCTGAGCCCCCCAGGCCTTTCTGTGTTGGAGGGAAGCATTCTAGCTTGTCAGTGGGAGTGGTAAGCACCAGGTAGCCTGTCTGCCACAAGAGGAGTTGTTTCTGGCCCAGAAATTGCAGTTTATTGGCCGTTTGGGCAGTTTTTTCATCTCTCCCAACTTTCTGGTTTAAAAGCCCACATTTGCACTTGTCTCCCGCCTTTCCTGTAACTAGTCTAGTCCAGATACAGACTTGCTGTATCCAGGACTGTTTGTAAGCATCTGAGCAGTGCCAAAGTCTGCTCTTCAATTTTTCTCTTAGATCTACTAGTTCTCTCCTCTCCTGCACTTTTACTAGCTTATTAGTCTAGCACTTTACCAGACTTCTTGTAGCAATTATTGTAGCACACAAAAGTGCTACCAGCACTAAATGTTCTACAAGGAAACAGATCCAGTACTTATTATTAATGCCCTCACCTCCAGGCATATCTAAAGGTCAGTTCCCTGTGCTTTTTCCTAAATTCTATTTTTATGCCTAAAGTCATATCAGGGTTTATTTTAAACCAAGACTATAAGTCTCCCATTCTTCTTCCTGATCCAAGGAACAGTGAACTTGGGCATCCTGATGCAGTGTAGCAACTGCCTCATGTACACCGACAACTCTCTCCTGTCACCTCACCCATCACTCATACTTGCAAGAGATGCACTTATATATCCAAATTGGAAGCCACACACTCTTCAGCCAAGACCAAAATAGCTGGTCAAGAGGAGAAGGTCAACACTTGCACCACACCACATGGGAGACACAGCCCTCCAGAACACACACCAGCATGGCCTACACATAAAAACACAAACCACACACCCATTTTCATGGAGGCTGTCAATAAAAATTTACCCAAACAGCAGAGATCTCCAAGGTAGAAACGCACTCGACCACCACAACACAACACTAATCACGGAACACACAACACTCCTAAACAGGGTGCCAGTCAACCAAAGCTCCTAAGGCAAAACAGCATACCCAACACACTAGTCATAGGTGACTCGATAGTGAGGCATACTGATGTCACACTCATAGGTTGATTAATGAGAAAGTAACAGTCAGCTGCCTGTCAGGTGCCAGGATCCACCACATAACGCACGCACTCTGGTCCCTCAACGGGTACAGATATGACTCAGTCATTGTACATATGGGTGTGACTTGACCTGAGACATGCCTCCCTGGACTACTTGAAGAGAGACATGGAGGAGCTCTCGGATTATGTAGCCCAGGCGGCTATGACCCTAGCTCTGAGCAGCATCCTACCATCACCCAGAATGATACCACAGTACAAGCAGAAAATGATAGATTTCAAAATTTGGCTAGGTTTCTGGTGTCATTCTAAGGGGATCCAGTATCTGTCTGCCTGGGATGACATAATTGACAGACCTCGATGCTTTGCCAGAGATAGCCTCCATCTGTCACCCCTGGGCTTCCAGATACTGGCCAAGGCTCTTGCCACCCCCATAGTACCTTTTTTAGGTGGTGTTCCAAAGAACAAATTACCACCATAACAACTACAAACAAATGCAATCTGAGGGTCATGCTGCTCAATGCTAGAAGTCTAAATCTCAAAATGCACTCCCTCGAAGCACTCCTTAAAATGGAGAACATCGACATTTGTACTGTAACAAAAACCTGCTTCAAGGAGCAGAAAGCACTCTTACACAACCAAGTACAACTCTTTCTACACCTTTCGGCCCCAGAACTTGGACTGAAGCTCCAAAGGCAGTGGTGTTTCCATATTCATAAAGGATGTGCACACTTCCAGACTGGTAGCCCAACATAACACATCAAAGATACCTTTAGGTGCAGCTAACATTGGGTAAGACAGCAGTTCAGGTCGTAGCCTGCTATAGGTCCTCAACCATGTCTCAAGAGTGAATACTCTCATACTAGGCGACTTCAACTACCCTTCCATTAAGTGGGAAAACTACTCATACCAATGCACTTGCCCAATGTTTCCTGGAGTTCATTAATTCCAATGCCCCAGACCAACTCGTTCTTATCCGCACTAGAGGTAGCAACATCCTTGACCTGGTCATTACTGACATGGGCAACCGTTGCTCTACACCAGTAGTCAGCTCCTCCATGGTTAGATCCGACCACAAACTAATCACCTTGGAAATCCACCCCCCCCCCCCCACAAAGGTAACCACCATGAAAAAATTCTCCAAAGCTAACTTTGAGCTCCTAAAAACAGAGGTGGCTAACTTCACGGCACCCATGCAAATGGAGAATAGTTGCATGACCACCGAATCATACACCAATGCACTGTACGAACACATACACAAATGCATGGATCTCGCCATAACCAATAGAACCAAGACGCTCTCCACCAAATAAAGGAAGCCAATCTAGTGGTCCCCTGCCATAAACAAACTGTACAACAGAATGAGGAAATTGATGTGGAATAAGGTGATGTCCCAAGACTGGAAACACTCCCTTATCAGCCTCAACAAAAAGTTGAGATCCCTCATCAGCTCCTGTAAAGCTAGCTATGAAAGCAGAATTGCAGCAGATAATAAAGACAACCACAAGGCCTTTTACAGTTATGTAAAGAATCTCCACGGAAACACCCAGATTTGCTCTGAGCTACTGCACAATGGTACCTCCTATACCAAGCCAACAGATATTGCCAATGTACTGGCCAACAGATTCAGTGCTAACTTTACCCCCCCAAAGAGCAATCACAATACCAGTAGATTGCCAGGCACCCAGTATTACTGCTGCAAAGGTTAAAACAGCACTGTCCAAGGCCAAGAATACAGCTTCTATGGGACCTGACAGTATCTCTGACTGTGTTCTACATGAACTACAGAGTAAACTGGCACCTCACCTGTGTGCCCTGTTCAATCACAGCCTCACCTCAGGCTTTGTCCCTACTGAATGGTGCACTGCTACAGTCATCCCTCTCCACAAAGGAGGAGTGACTACAGACCGTGGGAACTATCGCTCCATTAGCCTGACAAGTCTGATGTGCAAAGCTATGGAATGCGTCATCGTGGACCTAATAAACAAGGATATAGGGAATCTCCAAACTCTGGATCCCACACAGTTTGGTTTTGTGAAGGGTAGATCATGTCTGCTCAACTTGGTCGACTTCTTTGAGTCAGTCACTAGAGCTGTGGATGAAGGCAAGGTGGTTCATACAGCCTACCTTGATCTGGCTAAGGCATTTGATACAATTCCCCACTCAGGAATCGTAGCAAAACTCACTAAGCTAGGCATCAACCCCTATATCATTAGATGGGATGCAAACTGGCTCACAGATAAAACCCACAGTGTGAAAGTAGCTGACCCCAAGTCAGACTGCTGACTGGTCACGAGTGGAGTCCCACAGGGTTGGGTCCTGGGTCCTCTCCTGTTTGGTATCTACTTCTCTGAAGTCCAGGCCAACACGAAGGGACTCTGGCTGACAAAGTTCACAGACATTTGCAACTTGGGAGCTATTATTAATTCCCCAAGTAATGTTGATATCCTATAGAATGGCCTCACTGAGACCAACGACTGGTGTCAGAACCATGACCTTAAACTCAATGCCAAAAAATGTGTCATCATCCCCTTTGGGAAAAACCCAGTTCCTATGAATTACCACATCAATGGTAGTCCACTGAACACAGAAGGCTTTATAAGAGATCTGGGAACACAGGTTAACAGCAGCCTCTCTTTTGATCACCACATTGCCACTGTGGTCAGAAAGTCCTTCTATGTGGCACATCTCATTACAAAGGGCTTTGCATCCAGGAAGAAAGAGGTCATTGGCTCCCTCCACTCTTCCCTCGTTAGGCCAGTCATCGAGTACAGTGCCCCATTTGGCATGTACCTCACTAGACGCCTGCAACAACTGGAGAAGCCACAAAAGTACCTCACAAAGAGGATCCTAGGCCTTAAACATTTATCCTATATGGAAATGCTCAAAAAACTCCAACTATTCTCTATCTCATATCGCCTACTTAGAGGCGATCTCTGCTTGACTTACAAAGCCATGTCTTACCCAGCACTGTTAGAGATGGTACATTTAAAGAAATCCCAATCCCTGTGCACCACACGCTCCAGAGACCTCAACCTCATTACCACAATCGACAGAACATGCTGGAGTGACAGGTTCATAACCTAGAGACTGCCCATGCTATGGAATAGACTTCCCATACATGTTAAGCAGAGCACCTCACTGACCCTCTTCAAGAGGAATCTTGATGAGTGGATGGGAAATGGAAAATTCACCCCGGGGATAACTCCAGTGGCTCTACTCGACAGAGGCACCGGGAACTAGGGTCGGGTGGCACGATGCCAGGATAATCCTATGGCTAGGCTTGTAAAGGCTCCAGGGCCATTAGTCTAGTACACACCTGTGAACCTATATTTATAATAGTTTTTGTTGTTACTTATGTCCTTTGCTAATTTTGTTAAATATAATTTCATACTTTCCAGTATCTTTAGCTTTAATGCCTTGCTGACTGTATTGAGTTTGGTTTTCTTAAACTTATTCGAACATTTATATGTTCTAAATATCCTTTTCTTCCTTCTGTGCAAGGGAGTCAGACTTTTATTCCACCATAGGGAAGGTAAGAATGAGCATGGGATTTTCCTCTAATAGTAGTAGTGTCCTGAATGGCAGTTTTAATTGTGTCTTCCAGGATCTGGTACTCTGAGAACTAATCCTTCATTACCAGTTCAATGCACCACTTAATATTTGCTAATGTAATGCAATGCTGATAATTTTTATCATATCAAGAGACACTTCATAGTACCAATCAAAAAGTAATGGAATTATGGTCTGATATTCCGGGGGGGGGGGGCTATAACAATGTTGGTTAATGTATGTGATGCATTACACTTTTTAGTGACTACTGTATGCTTACACCTTATTTTGTCAGTTATACATTGCTGAAGTCTATGATAAGATAGCATGTTAGAAAAGTATTTTGAATGCCTTTTATCACTTACTGTAATATGTCCAATTAATGTCTGGGTAGTTAAAATCTCCCATTAGTAAACTGCTGGCCTTATCAGTAAGGTTGTCCAGATTAGTAAGGTTATTCATGTGGTAGTCAGGCCTGATGCTAGCATTATGATAACATGCAATAATTCTTAATTTGGTATTACATGATAGATCACATCATATTTGTATTATAACAGTCAAGATAAACATTTTACTGTAATTAAAGAAGATTTCATATTTTCACATATAAGAATTAGAACGCAACATCTCCATGATCTATCTTGCAAACACTCGTACTTTGTGTTTTCTATCATTCATTTTTGGCTACTGTATAATTGGAAGAAACTAAGAACGGCAAAGGTAGTAACAGTTTTTAATATCAGGTAAGCGCTTTCACATCTAATCCTGGTGCTTCATCAGACCAGTAATTATAAAACATAGCACTTTAAATACGTAAGAACCATTTACATCAGTTAACTCATCAGCATCAATAGAAAAAGAAAATTATCAGAATAATTAAGAGGGTGTGTACCTTATCGCATGACCATAATGATTTATGGTCATGTCTTAAATGGTTATTCTGATACGTTGTGTTTTTTTTTATTGATGCTGATGAGTTAATTGATGTAAACTGTTCTTATGTATTTAAAGTGCTGTGTTTTATAATTATTGGCCTGATGAAGCACCAGGATTAGGTGCGAAAGTGGTTACCTGATATTAAAAACTGATGTTTTTACCTTTGCTGTGTTTCTCCTTTTGCTTTAGTTTCTTCCCATTGTATTTTTCTTTGTGCTTAAGGAGTTTATTTACAGTGGCACTTTTATTTTTTTTTCTTGTACTATGTGATAATTCCCTATGTCTAACAAAATTTTAATTTCTTTTGCTTTAGTTTGTAAACTTTGAGCATTATAGTAGTATCAGATCTACCAGAGTTGGTATTGGATTTTTTCAAAGAGAATCCTTTTCTAAAAAATACATAATGTAAGAACCATATCTACCCAAAACAAATCCAACCCCATATGAATTAAAATGTAATTTGTCCTGCTAAGTAAATGATGATGATGGACACATTTTCCTAATAAGTTACAGTACCAATGTTAAATACCAAAGTCAGCTGTCTGAGCCAGGTGTTATATTTATTTGCATTTGTGTAGATGTAATCTGTCCACTTTTGTGATGGAATTATTTCACTCAATATCAAATCAATGTGAGCCTTTGTCAAATTCCTCTTTTAATTTTAATATGAAGTTTGTCATGTGATCTAAATGGGTATGATAAAAATAGATCTGATGTTGTCAATCTTCACTTAATCCTTGACTGTGGTTTTGGTTCCATATCTCAGGAATGACTCTGCCGTTATTCCAGCTCACTCCTTCCAAAAGCTCTCGAGCTTAACCTTACCCATATTGCTCCTCTAAAGAGTACCTTAGATCTCATTTGACACTTTTAGTGCCAGATGCGTTTATTGTGCCAGCTCTCGAACAAGCCTTTTTTCTTCAAACTACGAGTGTTCTTTATTCAAATCTCTTTCTTTTGTTATTCTTTGTCTATATTTTCACTTACCCAGCTCCTCTGTTAGCCCTTTTCTAAACATGAGCAGTGTTTTTTCCTTTTGAATACCATTGTTGGTAGTTCTGCTTTCTCTCTACCATTATAGGATTCTGTTAGTACCATTGTTAGTACCTTTTCATCTCCCCTTTTTCTCTGTTACTGATACGGTAGGCTTTACTTACCATTGTTGGTGTAATTTTCTTTCCTCTGCTTATTTAAAAGAAAAAAAAAATACTTTAAACTAACCTTTCGTGTTTGTGTGTGTGTGTGTGTGTGTGTGTGTGTGTGTGTGTGTGTGTGTGTGTGTGTGTCAGAAGTGTGATTGTAAATTACCTGACTCAGATGGACATTCATTAAGTTTCTATTGCTTGGGCCCAGTGTAACTTCAAGAAGACTGCTGCCATCACCTCAGTCACTGGGCCCTAGTAGAAAGAAAAAAATAAACTTATATTAAAAGGCCTTAAAAAATCAAGCTTCAACGAGGCCATATCCAGATCTGTCAAATCTAAAACTGATGTTAGCTCTCCTCCTCCTTCATCCAAACATGAAGGATCAAAGAAGAGGAGCTGCTCAGTTCCAAAAGTTTTGTCAGCATCTCCAGTTAAAATGGCTAAGACTTCCTCAGTTCCCAGAGTTTCAACAGAACCGACTGGAAAACTGCTTCCACCATCAGTGCTGCCATTTCCTACTTCTGCACTGACACCTTCAGCGCCCTTTACTGTTTGGACTCTTCTATCTCTTCCATTCCAGCAGTTTCGGAACAGAAAGAGTTATCATTCAAAGACAGGCCACGCACCAGATATTCACCATCATCAGACCCCATTGCAGACTGACCTCCAAGCCCCTTCTTGGAGAAATCCCAGTCCCCATCAGTCCTTTCGATCCATTCTTCCAAGAGCCTCATGGAGTCCAGTATTTTGAGACTAGTGGACAAGCTCCTGACGGTGAGGGTATTATCCACTTCCTTGGTTCCTAGCCTCTCTGGCTCTGGGACTTTAACTGTCTCTGCACCAGTTCTTTTTCCTCCCCTGACTCCAGCTGAGCCTTCCGAGTTCCCTGTTCCAACAGTCCCGGCTTTGACTGTCTCAGTGCCTGTCAGATCTGCATGTCCTGCAGTGATTACTGTCCCAAGCTATTTGGTTTTGTCGGAACCGGAGACCTCCTGGAGCTGAAACTTTGTTGTCTGTTCCAGGGAACGTGGTTCCACTCTGCTGTTGTCTGAGCTGTCCAGCTCCTTGGGACTTTGGCACACATGAGCTCGACTCCAGCTTCAAAGGTGGCTTCCTTGGTGTGGAATAGGACCATAGCTCCAAAGGAGTCTGTTTTGGTTCTGGGCTCCCATTTCTCTGTGGGAGGGGGCCTGCTTTCCAGGCCATGGAGAGGGCCTTGTCCACTGCAGGCTCACAGTCGATGCCACTTACGTAGGACCAACAACCTTGTCATACCCCTCGACCAGTGCTCCCTCCAGTCTCTGCCCTGAGACAGTGGGCACAAGAACTTCAGGATCCAACCATGGTGGCCATGTCCTCTTCAGACACCTCTATGGTCCATCCCACCAAGGAAGTACATCTAAAGAGGAAGTGCAAGAGGAAGCACTTAAATTCCCCTGAAGAATCTTACACAGAAGATACTGATTTCGATGAAGGAGAAGTTTCCCCAAAGTCACCCCAGGAAGATGTCTCCTTTGGAGACATATTAGAGATCCTGAAACAGAGGGGTGGCTGGACTTCCCATCAGCCTTCCTCAGAGGAATTGATATACCTGGAGGCTTTCTGTGCCCGACCATCTACCTCTTGGATTTCTCCACCTGCTTGACGATCTGATTAAATTGATTGCACAGCAGGCTTGGAAAATACCTGATTCCATCAAGCCAATTCCCAAGAGACCAGACCACATTTTGTCATCTCCTCAGGACTGGGCTAAAGGGATACCAGTTGATGCCATGATGATAGCAGCAGCCACCAAGAAGAACTTGCTGACGAAAGTCCTACTTTCCATCCTTCTAATAAAGAGTCTAGGATGATAGATTCGGGAAAGTACAGTTGTGTACACTTACCATAAATGTAGATGTTCGAGTGTATTCACTGTTGCAGTCATTACATTTTCATTGGGAGAGTCAGGATTTCTCTGAATCAAAAAAGAGGCTTAAGAATATCCACATGTATGCTTCATCGACCTTCGTGCTCAGGTCCTTGAACTTCTTGGCATATTTCACAGAACTTCAATGAGATCTGATCAAGGAACTATCAGATACTCTGACAGGAACAGTAGTTGAGGGGGTTCAGGACAAAGTAGCTTCCCAGCTGACAACCCTTGCTTCAATATGCAGTTCGTCCATGAGGCTTATTGCTCACATAACCGAAGGGAAGACTAGGGCAGTGGGTTCTGGCGTAGCCATGAGGAGACGCATCTGGATGCACTTATGTGAATTTCCAAAGCCATTCAAGTTTTCTTTCTTAGGTGCTCTGTTTGACAGAACATCCCTTTTTGGCCCCAAAGTTAGAGACCCTTGCCAGATGTGAAAAGGATGGAAAGACCCTTTCTGCTGTGGGCATACACTTTTCCATTCTCAAATGGTCTTACTCCAGGAACCAGAGAACTTGGAAGCTATGGTTCAAAAAGTTCCAAGGAACTTTCCACGACTCACATGGCAATGACTCCTCCCGGAGCAGAGGGGGGAGTTATAATGGAAGATGCCATGCTCAAGGCAAGGGTTGCCCGCAAAATCAGGGTTCCAGGGATTCTTTCCCTGATAACTCGTAACAGTGCTCCTGAATGGAGCCCCGATTGCCATCCAGTGGAGGTAGTTGGGGGACGATTATCCCTGCATCTGCCTGCCTGGCTAAAGATAACAATGGGACAACTAGGTGCAGAGAATTATAACCAGAGGTTACAATATCCCATATTCAAAAAAACCCAGACAATCAGAGTCCCAGATCTTCCACCCAGTCACAGGCATACAGCAGTCTCAGAAATTCAAAAACTGCTTGAAAAAAGAGTCATCCAGACAGTCCCACCTCCCACCGCACCAGCTAGGATCTGGAGTTTATTCAAGATTCTTTTTAGTGCCAAAGAAAACAGGGGACTGGAAACCGATTCTGGATCTCAGTGTATTGAACAAATAAGTTTAACAAACCAAATTCCGGATGGTTATGGTTCGGTCTATAATTCCATTCATAAGAAAAGACGATTGGATGTGCTTAGTAGATCTTCAGGATGCATGTATCACATAAAAATGGACAAGCACTTCAGAAGGTTCTTGCACTTCTGGCTGGGAGCCAGTCATTATCCGTTCAGAGTCCTGCCCTTTGGTTTCACCACAGCCCCCAGGGTGTTCATCAAATGTATGGCAGTGGTAGCAGCTCACTTCAGACTGCAAGGATTCCATGTGTTTCCATACATAGACTACTGGCTCATAAGTGCTCCCACAAGACATCTACTGTTGCAGGCGAGGAACTACATTCTTTGAACTTGCTTCTTGCTGGGGATCACTGTAAACTATGAAAAATCCCATTTAGATCCAACACAGCAGTTAGAATTTATAGGAGTGATGCTAAACACAAACACCAGCATCACATCTCTTCTCCCAGAAAGACTTTGGGGAATAAAATTGCAAGTCAGTCAGATTATTCGCAGCAAAGAGGTGACTGCAAGACTGTTACAAACTCTAGGATCAATGTCAGCCTCCATTAGTTTAGTTCCCCTTGTGAGATATCATATGCGGATTCTTCAGTGGCTCTTTGCGTCCCAGTGTTCTTTACTGACTCAACCAGTGTCCCATCTGGTAATGATCACTAAGATATGCAAGAAAGACCTGAGTTGGTGGCTTCACTCCAACGAAATTTTGTTGGGCAAACCCTTTGTCCCTCCTCAACCTCAAGCCATAGTCATGACAGACTCATCCCAGATTGGGGGGGGGGGCATTATCAGGAATAGGCAGTCCATGGCACTTGGTCCCAGATGGAGGCCAGTTTATATATCCGTGTTCTAGAGATGAGGGCAGTGCTCTTAGCACTGCGAGCGTTCTAAGAAACCCTCCCCTTGCGAATGATTGCAATTCAAACAGACATGTCAGTGGTCTAGTACATCAAAAAGCAAGAGGGAACCAGATCTTACCCTCTTTGTCGAGAAGCACTTAGGGTTTGGCAATGTGTGCTTTCATCCAACTGCTTTCTAATTGCAATGTGTATTCCAGGGAGCTCCGACGTGATTGCGGACAAACTGAGCAGGCGCATCTTAATGCCTTATGAGTGGTCTCAATCCTTTGTTGGCAGAAGAGATATTCCGCCAATGGGGCCAGCCCTGCTGCAAGCTCTTTGCATCCCCCCCAAACAACAAGTGCAGCAGCTACTTTGCATTGGTCACAGAGAGATGCTCTCCTTCATGATTGCCCCCTCCCGGTTTGTTGTATGCCTTTCCCCCAATTTCTCTCATATCCCAGTTTCTAAAGAAAGCCAACAGGTCAAAGAACAGGATAATTCTCATTGTCCCATTCTGGCCTTCACAGATTGGGTTTCCCTTTTTTGACCTCACCTGGTTCGGAAGCCTTGGATACTGGACCCCAGCTCCAGACCTTTTGTCCCTTCTGGAGGGACTAGTTCATCAGAATCTTCAAAATCTCAAGTTCACTGTGTGGCTTCTCTAATTTCAGTGTTTGCCAGGCATGCTACTCTCACTTCCCCAGTTCAGCAGATTGTTTTAGCCTCCCCCAAACCTTTGACTAAATGATTGTACTTCAGCAAGTGACAAAAATGTTCAAAATGGGCTACAAAGAGTAACCTGGACCCATGTTCTACACCAGTTGGTAGGGTCTTTGAGCTTTTCCATCACTTTTCAATAAAGGAGCATCCTTCTCGATGATACAAGTGCATTTAGCTGCAATTTCAAACTTTCATGATGGTCTGAGTGATACAGCTGTAATGGCCCATAAACCTTGTAAAGCCTTTCTGAAAGGAACTGTAATGCTCAGCCCTCCATATAAAGACCCTTTTACACCTTGGGACTTGAATCTGGTACTACAGTCTTTAATTAATTCCTCATTTGAACCATCTGCAAACTGCGATTTGAAGTATTTATCATGGAAAACCTTATTTTTGATTGCTATTACTTCTGGTAGGAGAATATCTGAGCTACAAGCCTTATCTTGCAAGCCTCCTTACCTAATTTTTCATAAGAACAGGGTGTTCCTGCAAACAAACCCTTGTTTTATACCAAAAATAGTGTCTAAACTAATATCAACCAGACTATACAGCTTCCAGTATTTTTCCCCAAATTGTCAAACGTGGGTGACTATTGCCTACATTTGCTGGATCTTCATAGACAATTAAATTTTTACCATCACAGAACAAAAGACTTCAGAAAATCTGATCAGTTGTTTGTTTCCTTCTCTTCTGCTACTCTGGGCAAACCAGTTTCTAACGTTACTCTGGATAAATGGCTCAAGGATGTATAGTCATCCCCTTTGGCAAAAACAAAGTGCCCACAAATTACCACATAGGTGGTAATCCATTAAGTACGGGAGAGGTAATTAGGGACCTGGGGACCCACTTGATATCAATCTCCCATTTGAAAACCACGTGGCCAAAGTGGTTAGAAAAACATTTTATATAGCCCACCTAATCATGAAGATATTCACATCTAGATCAGGGGAGGTCATCGTGCCTCTTTGCTCATCCCTCATCAGGCCCATAATTGAGTACAATGCCCTTTTTGGGATGTACCTTACCAGACACCTGCAGCAACTGGAAAGACCCCAAAAGTACCTTACCAAGAGGATCAAAGGGCTCAAACAGATGCCATATGCTGCCCGGTTAAAGAAACTCCAGCTCTGCTCAGTGGCATACCGCCTGCTCAGAGGCGATCTGTGCCTGACGTATAAAGACATGTCCAACCCGGAATTAATGGACATGCTGCACCTCAGAAAATCCAAATCCCATCAAGCTACGCACTCGAGAGACTTGAACCTCAGCACTGAAAAAATAGGACATGCTGGAGGGACAGATTCATAACCCAGAGGCTCCCTTCACTCTTGAATAAAATCCCAGTCCAGGTTAGGCAGAGTCCCTCATTGACTCTCTTCAAGAGGAATCTTGATGAGTGGATGGGAGATCGTAGGTTTATCCCGGGTATCACTTCTGTGTCACTGTTAGACAGAGGCACAGTATACTAACCTCGAAAAAGGGCATAGCAAAATTCATTTAAAATGGGTGTTGAAAGCCAAACACACTCTGGCTAGGCTTATAAATGCCCTAGGGCAGATAGCCGAGTATGAACCTATGAAGGACTCTATCACCTTCATTTATAACAAAAAGAAATTGCAACTACCAGGACCTGTAAAAACACATTCAACTAGGGCAATTGTTGCTTCTGCAGTCTTTCATTCCAGAGCTTCTATAGACAACATGTGTGCAGCGGCTTCTTGGGCATCCCTTTGCTAGTCATTGCAAGCTGGATCTGGTCTCTAGAGGACAAGCATCATTTGGTTCCCTGGTACTCTGGAATATACCTTTGTGAGACCTCCCAAGATTTAGGTAGCTGGTGGCTCTGTCCCACAGTCAAGGATTAAGTGAAGATTGACAGCATCAGATAAAGAAGTTATGTCTTACCATAACGTTCCATCTGTGTTGTCCATATTCGCTTATCCTTGATATTCCCACCCTCTTTTTCCCCTTCCTTTCGGACTTCTTGGTGGAATGGATTTTTTGTAATAGGTTGTTTTTCCTTTTATGATTACAGATATGGTCTTTGATCTGTTATTCCTATCTGTCAGTATCTATTGCAAACTCGATATGAAGTAATTTTTACAGGAGCATTGTAAGGTTAAGCTCGAGAGTTTTTGGAAGGCACGAGCTGGAATAACAGCCAAGTCGGTCACGAGATACAGAACTGAACCCACAGTCAAGGATAAATGAAGATCGACAACACAGATGGAACATTATGGTAAGACATAACTTCTTTTTTATACCAGCATGTACCACAACTTTATTATGCATGTTTTGAATTTATAATTTCTGTAAAAATGTGACCATATCCCCGAGCTTAAGACCAGGCAATAAACTAGCAGTAATTATCCTGCTATCGACATTGCCAAGTTGCCCTATAATGTAAGTATAGCGTTGCCTAGTATTAGAATCTGGTGCATATTATTTGAGTCAGTTATCACTGTAGTTTTTAAAACCGGAGTTTCTAAAGTTATCAAAGGTTGGCAAATCAGTGTTATGTTTGTTTTCATCTTTTGAACTCAAGTTTTCCTGAAGTAGATGGCACTTTGATTACTTCCGGATAAAGGGATGTAGTGGGCAATATATTATCAATAATCTCAAATTCATTAATATTAACCATAGAGTTACATATTTTGGAAGAATTAGTTAAATTTAAGCACTCTTTAATGTCATGTATCCTAGGTGCTGTAGTCTTTCCAATGTCAATACTACTATTGTAGCTCTGCCTTTTGTTGTGATTTAGCTTGCCTGATTAATTAATAGAGTTAAAATTTATTTTGTTCTTTGTCTTTGGTGCCAAATCCTTACTGGAATCTGTATTACTCATGTGCCTCAGTCTTTTAGTGAAGTAGAGCTTATAAGAATTATTATCTTCTATTGGTACATACATTGGTGAATAAATCAGGCAGTCAGACGGCCCAATTTCTTGTTTTTCCACTATGTTTAATTTTGCTATTGTATCACTGGTAACTTTGAGACCACCTGTTAATATTTCTATTTTTATTCAAATCAATTGAGTTTGAAAAATCATGTGAAGTGTTCTCAGAAAGTTCAGGCAAACTAGTACTGATGTGTAACTTCAAACTCATTAGGATTCATGAGTTCTTTTTTTTCTAGAACTTTTGTATTTGTTATGTACAGTCACTCAAGATGGGCATGTTCTGAAGTATTAAAGTGATTGTAATTGGCTGGCAGAGCAGTTAGTCACCAAGAGTAAGCAGGAAAGAAAATAAAGCAACAGTGCACCTTCCAGATCCTTAAAAAGAAGGGACGGGAAACGTACATTAAAATATATTACTTCTTCCAAAATGTAATGAATCATGGTTATCATTAAGACTGATGCATGTAAATATTACTTCATTGTAACAGCTCCACATTGTGACTGTATCCCATTACAGTAATTCTTGCAGCAGGTGGAGGTAATGTTAGTGTACTGTAATGGTAACAGTACACGTAGCAGTTTGATATGTTCATCATTCACACTGCTTCAGTGGCATATGGGTTCTGTGCCTGTACAAAAACCTACATTGGCAGCTTTTCATAGATCAGAATCCCCTCCTTTGACTCTCTGTGATAGGGGATTGGGCAAGCCCCTTCCATCATGGGGAAGTCTAACCCTGTCACAGAGAGTCAGTTACTCAGTCTTTAGTGCCAGATTAAGAACTCTCACATTTGAATCTCCTAAGTAGCCTGCACTGGCAGATTACAGTTTCTAAACTCTGAGAAAATCCTTTTGGGAACTTCAGTTCAACTTTTATTATTAAATACTTTTGTTTTCTTTCTGTTTCATTCAAAAATAATGTGTGTGTTAATTTTTTTTATTTTAATGTACTTGCTATTTACTACTGCTGTTAATTCCACTGGGAATTCAAAGTACATATTGTTTGTATGCATAATACTGCTTTTAAGCAGTTGTGGGTCTTTTCTGAAGTGTTTTATGACTTGTACTGCAAGACTGAAGTTCTGTGGTGTCAGTTGAACATTAGGGACAGTCTCTTGGCAGAATGCCAATAGGCCAGTTGTTTCTGCTTTTTATCTGCTTCATTTTGAAGTACTGATAGGAAAATATTAAATTTCTTCACACTTTTTTCATTTTTATGATAGTTACTACTGGTTTAACACTGCTATAGCTGTTTTTATCATTAAATCACATGTTTACTGCAAATTACGTTCTTTGCATTTTCTGTGGAGATTTTTTTTTCATTTTTGTTAAGGGAATATCTAAGTAAATGCTTATTTCTGCTGTTTTAAAAGGTTTCTTCTATGTAATTTAAGAGCGTATATTTGATTTTTTTGCCACTATTTGGAAAAATGAATTTTACTTGGTACTGTGACTGTGTGCTGTTTACTACATTGTGCAGATTGCAGAACAAGGCTTAGCATGATTTTAGTTATTTCTGCTGTATTTTTTGCAGTTTAGTCCCATTTGCTGTGTGAGAACATAGTTTATATTTTCTATTGTTCCGTTAGTGTTAGCATTCTGACTGGTATATTCTGTGACTTGATGGATCCTGCTGCAGCTGTCCCATCAAATCCAGTTGTACCTAAAAAGAAAAAAAATCAACAAAAACATGCCTACAGTTTGTGAATCTGTTATTGCTTTAAGCTGGCCCACAGACCACTTAACTTTTTCCCTGTTACCCTCTGGTGTGAACCCGCATCCCTCTATAGTATTGGGGGGGTCAGACTCATCTTCCAAGGCTGTTCCAGCATTTAGTTCTGGTATTAGAGAACCAAACCCTTTAGGTGCAGGAAAGGTCTGGGGTAAGAAACCCCTTGGCAGACAATAATACTCTGTCCTCAGATAGTTTGTAGTCCTTACTAAGAAGAAACAGAATGTTAACCACACGACAGGCAATCAGGTTATTGCCTTGTATAAGGCTGTTGTAGTTTCCTTAGCTAAGTGTGTTTAAAAGTCAGCTAATCTCTGAAGCTATATTCCTATGTTTCTTTTCAGAGTGATTGTGGAGCTATCTTCTCTAGAGATTAGTCTAATACCACAGATATTGGTGGGGACTCTGATACAGATAGTAGTGAACACTATGAGTCCATCCAGTCTGATTTTTTCGGAAGGTTATTGGGTTCAAAATCCCAAGCAAGGATTCACCTTTCCATAGATGTTAGCTAGGTTTTTGACATGAATTTGACTGAAAACAATCTCCAGCTGGCAGAGTTTATGATCTTATTGAGGATGAGATTCCCAGTGTTTTGGCTTTAGAAGACATCTATAAAACTCCTTTGGCTAACAAACCATTTCCTAAAAAGGCTATGAAGAAATAGAAGATGTACTCTGATTTTGCAACTCTATTTGGTCCTTTGTCAGCTAACCTAGCTGCTGTTTCTCCAGCTGTCAACTCTAACAAGAGAGCCTTGGCTTCTTCTAACCCTGCATTGTTGTTTGTCTTTCGGCTTTTCCCGGTTAGGGGTCGCCACAGCGGAAGTCCGGTCTGCTAATGATTGGCAGTAGACTTTCACAAACGCCAAGGTGCCAGCTCGACGTTCAACCTTCAACGAAGGCACGCCTATTTATGCATGTCTTTCGAATGCCCACCCAACCGCTGGGAGGACATGCAGACTCCACACAGAAGGCACTCCCCGCATTCTAGCCGAGAATCGAATGGGAGAACCTCTTGCTGTGAGGCAACAACTCTACCACTGCACCACCGCTGATGATCGCTGGATAAAATTGGCAAGTGCTTAAAATCTCAGAAAAAAAAAGTTGGATCACTGTAGTAATTTAGTCTTTAGAATTTTAAATTATCAAGGCTTCTTCTGGAAATATATTTTACAGTGTGTTTACAGTTTATATGAATTTGCTGTATCTTTGCCTGCTGAACAGAAGTGCTATATGAATGAGACTGTTTTTAATGTGACTCAGGTTTCGAAACATCCTTTGAAGAGTATCTTGGAAGGTGTGACACTACTGGAAATGCATTCATTTCTGTTGTATAGAGAAGGCTTGCTTAGTTATATAACCATAATTTTTCTGCAGATTTAAAAAAAATGAGATTTTGAATGCTCCTTTAAGTTCTGAATGTTTGGTCCTGCTGCTACTCAGATTCTCAAACAGTAGAATGATAAAGATAAACGCATGGGGTATCTAGAATGTTTCATATTCGTAGGTTCTCGCCTAATAAGGTATCCAACTTCAAAGGGCAGAACAAACAAACAAAATCCCTGCCTAACAAGAGTCTGTGTACCAAGAGGAAATGGCACGAGGATAATGCTTCCAAACCAAATAAAAGGGGTTCCTTTCTGAAAAAAGTTCTTTCCCTTTCTGAAGAGTGATTATGCCAAGACTCACGGCATTATGTCACTTCCTCCTGTCCTTCCTCCACTTTCACCTTTCCTAAGGCTTTAGCTCAGTTCAGTAGCCTAGCTACAAATAGTCTCAGACAAGTAGGTCCTGAGAATAATTCAGTGAGGATACCCTTGGCAGTGGACAGAAAATACTCACCCCATCAATGAAATCCCCCTGTACCCTCCAGACCAGCTGAGCCTCTTGTCCCCGGTACTCCTTTAGAATTTGCAAGGAGGGGTTATAGAGCCAGTTCCTGCATCACAAAAAGGAAAAGTTAAACCTTCCTGGGGTGTATAATGAACATAGAAAAAAAAACTATGGCCTTTCCAGAAGAAGATATAGTCCTAACTGTTCAGGGGATGTTCATCGTGTTTCACTGTTGCAGTCATTACTCTTGGGTTATCCTGCTAGCAGGCTAGCCACAGTCAGCCTGAATTCCAAAGTTTTGGTCTGGCGTCGGTTGCTGTCGCCTCTTCCCTGATGTCAGTTCGCCAGGGGTATAAAAGATGCAGCCGACGCCATTTTCTTCAGCCTTTCTTGCCTCGCGGTGCCCAAAGCAGAAGCAGTTCGCAAGTGCCGGTCGGCCGACTCCTGAGATTTTCGTGTTCGAATTTCAGATACAAAGTCTTCATTTAAAGCTAAGTACCCCGTTGGGGAAACTTTTTTCTTGCTCCAGACCGATGTCAGAAAAAGTTAATAATTGTATTTCTTGTGGGAAGCAAATACCTCATAAGGACTTCCATTCTTATTGTATTCCTTGCCTGGGCCCCGATCACGACGTAGCTAATTGCAGATTTTGTGCTAGATTTAACCAACGCACTATTAAGCATCTGTACGATTTTGCATTTCATTACTTTGGCCGAAGATTTAATTACACATTGTCGGATAGCCATCTGACTACCGCAATTCACAAGAAACGCAAGGAAAAGGACAGGCATCCGAGGTCCAAAACTGATGATGAGGCTTCTTTTAAGCCAGTCGCCGGTTCTCAGTGAGGCACTTTCGCAGCCCCTGACACCCGCTACCGACTCCCACTTGGAGCAGACTAGGCCTCTGGAAACTCAAGTTATTGGACACTTGGAAAATATCCCCTCAAATGGATCCGGAGCCGCTGAGCAGGCATCGGCTTCTGAGGGTATTTTCAGGCCTACACAGTTATATATCAAACCGACTACAGCTTCTAAGACAAAGACTAAAGCACCACTAAAGACAAAGAAACAAGGGCAGCAAGCCCAGGGACAGGCCTCTATGCCTAAAAAACAGATGCTCAAAAGGGCCGAAGACCTAATTACTTTGATCAGGGGATGTTCATCGTGTTTCACTGTTGCAGTCATTACACTTGGGTTATCCTGCTGGCAGGCTACCTGCAGTCGGCCCGAATTCCAAAGTCCTGGTCTGGCATCGGTTGCTGTTGCCTCTTCCCTGACGTCAGAGCACCAGGGGTATAAAAGATGCAGCCAATGCCATTTTCCCCAGTTTTTCTTGCCGCGCGGTGCCCGAAGCATAAGCAGTTCGCAAGTGCCAGTCGGCCGAATCCTGATATTTTCGAAAACAAATTTCAGATCTGAAGTCTTCAATAAACTAAGTACCCCGTTGGGGAAACTTTTTTCTTGCTCCAGACCGATGTCAGGAAAAGTTAACAATTGTATTTCTTGTGGGAAGCAAATACCTCATAAGGATTTCCACTCTTACTGTATTCCTTGCCTAGGCCCTGACCACGACATTGCTAGTTGTCGGTTTTGTGCTAGATTTAACCAACGCACTATTAAGCATAGATACGATTTTGCTTTTCATTATTTTGGCAGAAGGTTTAACTACATAATGCCGTTGGAACAACCGATGACCGGAATTCATAAAAAATGCAAGGATAAAGACAAGGACAAGCATCCGAGGTCCAAAACCGACGACGAAGCCTCTTCTAGGCCAGTCACCAGTTCGCCGGTGCTCAGTGAGGCGCTTTCGCAGCCCCTGACTCCTGCTACCTCAGAGCTACAGGCGGCCTCCGACTCCCACATGGAGACAGCCAGGCCTCTGGATACTCAAGGTATTGGCCCTTCGGAAATTAATCCCTCAGATGGGTCCGGAGCCGCTGAGCAGGCATCGGCTTTTGAGGGTGTCTTCAGACCTACACAACTTTATATAAAGCCTACTTCAGCATCCAAGACAAAGTCTAAACCAGTTTTAAAGACGAGGAAACCAGTACAGCATTCTCCAGGACAGGCTTCTATGCCTAAGAAACAGATGCTCAAAATGGCCGAAGACCTTATTACTCTGATCAGGGGATCCCATCCCCTCCTGATAAGAGGCCTAGGCAAGACACTGAATATGACTCCTCTGATCAGGTTTCCATTTCCTCTGATTCCTCTTCTGATCAGGGATATTCTGTTCCTCCCTATGAGGATTCTGATGCTGAAGATTCTATTCCTTCAGCTTCTCCTCCTGAGGACTATTCCTTTGGGGAAACCCAACATACCATGAGAGAGCATTTCCATTGGGAGAGCCAGGATTATTCCGAATCTAAGAAAAGACTTAGAGACTTTCTTTTGCTTCCTCAGCATAGACCTCCTGCAATTCCCCCTGTTCTAGATCTAGTGGATGATATTTTCTCAGAGTCCGGCCTGTCTCCAGACTCTGTACCTCCTGCCCCTGTTAAGCCAGACAGATATTACAGGGTTCCAGACACCCATACATTTCTTTACAAAAACCCTGCTGCTGACCCAGAAACTGTATCACAGGGTCCCAAAGGGGTCAAGGCTGCTTCTGCCAAACACCCTGTCCCCTCAGACAGAGATTCTAGGGCTTTGGACAGATGGGGGAAAAAGTTTACACTTCTGCTACCTTGGCTGTAAGGCCTTTAAATTGTCAGTTTCATATGCTCAAATATCAGCAATACTTAATGTCTGTTAAAACAAAAAATGTTGACAAATTCTGAATGTACTGAGAACAAAGATTTGCAGGATTTATTGCATACAGCTGAACAAGTGGGAAAGCATACTTTGCAATGTGGCTATGATTCACTGGAGGCCTCGTGCAGGGCCGCTGTTACAGGTTCTGTTATTAGAAGGCATGCTTGGTTAAAGGAACAGAATTTGCCTGATCATGTTAAAGCAAAATTATTGGATGCTTCATTACAGCATGATACTTTGTTTGGTGTTAAGGCAGAGGAGGTGTTAAAGAAAATGGAGGATAAGGCAAAATTTATGCACAGTAAAAGATTTCTTACAGGTACAGCCACCCAGATTTAGCAGGAACTGGCCCTCTAAGAATTGGTCCTTTCCAGTGTTAGACAGACCACAAAGAGGCAGATTCAGACGCCCTAGAGGCAGGCAACAGCTCCAGGGCTCATACAGGCCCAAACAATGGGGTGCTCCTACGTCCAAAAGCAGAGAAGATAAATCACAGCCTTATAGAAAACAGTCCCAATGACTTCCCTCTGCCAATGCCAAGCACTTATTTTTTTGGCAGCACCCTTAGGGGGAAAGCTAGCAGTTTTTCCACAAAACTGGCGCAAGATCACCCAGGACAAATGGGTCTTAAATATAGTCTCTCAGGGCTACAGGTTCCACTTTCACACCTTTCCAAAGGCAAAAGGCATGCCAGACCTGCCACGCAATCAATGGCAAGAGGCACAAAAGCAAGTTTCATCTCTCATGGACATGGGGGTTATTCAGCCAGTGCCACAACAAGAGCAGGGGCAAGGATTTTACTCAAAACTTTTCTTAGTACCCAGAAAGGACAAAGCCTGGAGACCAATTTTGGACCTGTCTATTCTAAATACTTTTCTGTACGTCCCAAGATTCAAAATGTTGACTCTACAGCAGCTTCTGCCCATGCTGGGCAAGAAGGTTTGGCTTGTAACTTTGGACCTCAAAGAGGCATACCTGCATGTCCCAATCAGACAATCTTGCAGAAGATACCTCAGATTCATAGCTGGCTCAATGCTCTACCAATTCTCTGCACTGCCCTTTGGCTTATCTACTGCGCCCAGGGTCTTCACAAAATGCCTGGCACCAGTAATTGCATTTTGCAGACAAAGAGGAATTCAAATATACCTATACTTGCACGACTGCCTCATTCAAGCACAGGACAAAGATATTCTACTAGAGCATCTGGCGTTTGTAAAAAGATTACTAATTTGCCTAGTGTACACAGTAAACGAAAAGAAATCAAAACTAATGCTCTCTCAAGAGATAATATTCCTGGGTGCAAGCTTAAATACAACTGCCCAGATGGCTTATCTCACGCCAGACAAACAAAGGCATCTGACTTCTTACTTCAAAGACATGGCAACAAAGACCCAGTTATCTGCAAGAAAAATTCTGCAGGCTCTGGGCTACATGGTATCCTGCATTCTACTAATTCCATGTGCAAGACTGCATATGAGGAAACTACAATGGTATCTAAAAAGTGTTTGGACTCAACATTGCCACAGCCTGGAAACAGTAATTACTCTTATTCCCTGCCTGCAACAGGAATTTCTATGGTGGGCACAGGCCTGTCACCACAACAAGGGACAGCCATTCACCTTACCCACTGCCAGGCAGGCACTAACAACAGATGCATCAGATTATGCCTGGGGGGTGCACATGGCAGGAAAATGTACTCAGGGCACATGGCCCACAAACCAAATGCATTTTCATATCAATCAAAAAGAGATGCTAGCTGTACAAAATACCCTGACAGCCTTCAAGGACCTACTTCATCCAGGGCAACTACTGATAAAGATGGACAATACTACAGTCATGTGGTACATAAACAAGCAAGGGGGCACGCATTCCTACCCCCTCTGCAGGCAAGCCATGACTTTCTGGAACACAGCATTGACTTACCAAGTACATCTGCAAGCACAATTCCTGCCAGGAAAGACAAACACTTTGGCAGATGAACTAAGCAGAAACCTCATAGATCCTCACGAGTGGAAACTGGATCCACAAATCTTCAACATAACAGGGAAATGGGGATGCCCAGACATAGATCTATTCGCCTCCCCTCACAACTGCCAGCTACAGAGATTATGCACTCGGACTTATCACAGGCAAGCATGGAAAGTGGACACCCTTTCTTTCAGCTGGAAAGCCCTTACAGTATATGCCTTCCCTCCTCTGCCTCTCCTCTCCAAGGTACTCCTAAAGGTCAGACAAGAGAAGCCAAAAATGATACTGATTGCCTCAGACTGGCCATGCCAGCACTGGTACCCAATCCTAAAGAGCTTGTCTCAAGGCCCAGCCTGGACATTGCCTCTAATACCTCATTTGCTGACCCAACAGAACAATCAGATCTTGCACAGCCAACTCAGAACCCTAAATCTAACTGTATGGCGGATATTGTAATCATTCAGAACACACCTCTCTCAAAAGCAGTTATGGATATTATTTTGGAGGCCAGGAGGCCCAGCACCAGAAAATCTTATGCAGAAAAATGGAAGAGATTCTGTGCTTGGAACCAAGTGCAGGGAATTGACTCGCTTGAACCTAATGTTCCTCAGATTTTGCAATACCGAACTGAGATGCTGGACAAAGGCCTATCCTTCTCATGAATTAAGATCCATGCCTCTGCCATTTCAGCTCATTACAATACGGACCCACCTATTTTTTCTCATCCACTGCTAAGACAGTTTCTCAGAGGGGCCAGAAACATAAGACCTCCAAGGAGAGCCCCAATACCTACATGGGACCTCAATTTTGTTTTGGAAAAACTCACACTGCCTCCATTTGAACCAGCCAGTACAGCAGAGATAAAATACTTGTCATGGAAAACCGCTCTTCTCCTAGCAATAACTTCAGCAAGAAGAATCTCAGAGTTACAGGCACTAATCGCTGTGGAACCTTTTATTATCTTCCATCAGGACAGGGTTTCTCTAAGGACAAACCCGACATTTATGCCTAAGGTAGTGTCCAGCGTGGCTCTTAACCAAACCATACATTTGCCTACCTTTTATCCAAACCCTCAGAATAAGGGGGAGAGACTTCTGCATACTTTGGACATACACAGACAGCTACGCTTTTACTTGGACAAGACTAAAGCCTTCAGAAAAACTGAGCAACTCTTAGTGGCATATGCTGCAGGTTCACAAGGAAAAGCCATTTCAAAGCAGACTATTTCAAAATGGATAGGCCACTGCATTAGCTTCTGCTATTCTCAACATGGCAAATCAGTGCCCAAGGGCATAGGCCACATTCTACCAGAGCAGCATCCTTCCTCAGAGGAGTACCAACCAAGGGTAATTTGGAGGCTGCAACTTGGACTTCAGTGCACACTTTTACAAAGCAACTACTATTTACCTCTCTACTCTAAATCCAGAGCAGGCTTTGCCACTGCAGTTCTGCAGGGCCTCATAGCCACTCCAAACTCTATTTAGGCCCAGCCACCCAACCTCAGCTTTGGGATTCAACCCAAGTGTAATGACTGCAACAGCGAAACACAATGAAAATAGTACAGTTGTGTTCCTACCATAAATGTAGATGTTCGAGTGTATTCACTGTTGCAGTACAGGTTACCCTCCCACCATCCCCCTTTTTTCTTTGCTGGGACTTATCTGTACCTCTCTATTCTATACAACCTATGTGGTGTATTTGCTTGTAGATGAAGGTTATGTGCATGCTTTTTTATGATCATAATTTTTACAGCCTACCCTTTTGGGGGCACCTGACATCTGGGGCAAGAAAGACTGAAGAAAATGGCGTTGGTTGCATCATTTATACCCCTGGCGCTCTGACATCAGGGAAGAGGCGCAGCAACTGACGCCGGACCAGGACTTTGGAATTCGGGCCGACTGCGGGTAGCCTGCCAGCAGGATAACCCAAGTGTAATGACTGCAACAGTGAATACACTTGAACATCTACATTTATGGTAGGTACACAGCTGTACTTTCCCATCCCCCTCCTGAGAAGAGGCCTAGGCAAGAGACAGAATATGAATCTTCAGATCAGGTTTCCATTTCCTCTGGCTCTTCTTCTGACCAAGAATACTCTCTCCCTCCCTGTGAGGATTTTGATGCTGAAGAATCTATCCCTTCAGCCTCCCCTCCTGAGGATTTTTCTTTTGGGAAACCCTGCATACCATAAGGGAGCACTTCCACTGGGAGAGCCAAGACTACTCAGAATCTAAGAAAAGGCTTAGAGATTTTCTTTTACTACCTCAGCATAGGCCTCTTGCTATCCCTCCTATTTTAGACATTGTAGATATGACTCTTTTCCCCCTGCACCTGTTAAGCCAGACAGATACTGCAGGGTTCCAGATTCACATAAATTTCTTTATAAAAACCCTGCTGCTGACCCAGAAACTATTTCTCAGGGCCCCAAAGGGGTCAAGGCTTCCACTGCAAAAAACCCTATCCCCTCTGATAGGGATTCAAGGGCACTGGACAGATGGGGGGAAAAAGGTTTACACTTCTGCTACCTTGGCTGTGAGGGCTTTAAATTGTCAATTTCATATGCTTAAATATCAGCAATACTTATTGTCACTGCTTAAACAGAAAATGTTAACAAATTCTGAATGTGCAGAAAACAAAGAAATGCAGAATTTATTGCATGCAACTGAACAAGTGGGAAATCATACTTTGCAATGTGGTTTTGATTCTCTGGAGGCCTCTTGCAGGGCCGCTGTTACGGGTTCTTTCATTAGGTGACATGCTTGGTTAAAAGAACAGAATCTGCCTGATCATGTTAAAGCAAAATTATTAGATGCTCCATTACAGCATGATACTTTGTTTGGTGTTAAAGCAGAAGTAGTATTGAAGAAAATGGAGGACAAAGCGAAATCTATGCAGACAGTTAAGGATTTCTTACAGGTGCAGCCACCCAGATTTAGCAGGAACTGGCCTACAAAGAATTGGTCCTTTCCAGTGTCAGACAGGCCACAAAGAGGCAGATACAGACGCCCCAGAGGCAGATCCCAGCCCCAAGGCTCATATAGGCCTAAACAATGTGGTGCTTCTACCTCTAAAAGCGGAGAAGACAAATTACAGCCATACAGGAAACAGTCCCAATGACTTTCCTCTGCCAGAACCAAGCACTTATCTTTTGGCAGCCCCCTTAGGGGGAAAATTAGCACTTTTTTTCACAAAATTGGCACATGATTACCCAGGACTAATGGGTGTTGAACATAGTGTCTCAGGGCTACAGGTTCCACTTTCACACCCTGCCAAGGGCAAAAGGTATGCCAGACCTGCCACACAATCAATGGGCAGAGGCACAAAAGCAGGTTTCATCTCTCATGGACATGAGGGCCATTCAGCGAGTACCACAACAAGCGCAGGTACAAGGATTTTACTCGAGACTTTTCTTGGTGCCCAGAAAGGACAAAGCCTGGAGACCAATACTGGACCTTTCTATTCTAAACACATTTCTGGACGTTCCAAAATTCAAAATGTTGACTCTGCAGCAGCTACTGCCCATGCTGGGCAAGAAGGCTTGGCTCGTAACGGGCATACCTGCATGTCCCAGTCAGACAATCTTGCAGAAGATACCTCAGATTCATAGCTGGTTCAATGCACTACCAATTCTCTGCACTGCCCTTTGGTTTATCTACTGCGCCCAGGGTCTTCACAAAATGCCTGGCACCAGTAATTGCATTTTGCAGACAAAGGGGAATTCAAATATATCCTTACTTGGACGACTACCTTACTCAAGCAGAGAACAAAGACATTCTACTAAAGCATCTGGCGTTTGTAAAAAGATTATTAATTTGCCTAGGGTACACAGTAAACGAAAAGAAATCAAAACTAGTACCCTCTCAAGAGATAATATTCCTGGGTGCAAGCTTAAATACGACTGCCCAGATGGCTTATGTCATGCCAGATAAACAAAAGCAACTGACTTCTTGCTTCAAAATGTTGGCAACAAAGACCCAGTTATCTGCAAGAAAAATTCTGCAGGCTTTGGGCTTCATGGCATCCTGCATTCTGCTAATTCCATATTCCAGACTGCATATGAGGAAACTACAATGGTATCTAAAAAGTGTTTGGACTCAACATTGCCACAGCCTGGAAACATTAATTACCCTCATTCCCTGCCTGCAACAGGAGTTTCGAAGGTGGGCACGGGCCTGTCACCACAACAAGGGACAGCCATTCACTTTACCCACAGCCAGGCAGACACTAACAACGGATGCATCAGATTATGCCTGGGGGGCCCACATGGCAGGAAAATGTATTCAGGGCACATGGCCCGCAAGCCAGATGCATCTTCATATCAATCAAAAAGAGATGCTAGCTGTTCAGAATGCCCTGACAGCTTTCAAGGATCTACTTCATCCAGGGCAACTACTGATAACGACGTACAATACTACAGTCATGTGGTACATAAACAAGCAGGGAGGCACACATTCCTACCCCCTCTGCAGACAAGCCATGACTTTGTGGGACACAGCATTGACTTATCAAGTTCACCTGCAAGCACAATTCCTGCCAGGAAAAATAAATACTCTGGCAGACGAACTAAGCAGAAACCTAATGGATCCCCATGAGTGGAAACTGGATCCACAAGTCTTCAGCATGATAACAAGGAAATGGGAATGCCCAGACATAGATCTATTTGCCTCCCCTCACAACTGCCAACTACAGAGATTGTGCACAAGGATTTATCACAAGCAAGCATGGAAAGTGGATGCCCTATCCTTCAGCTGGAAAAACCTAACAGTATATGCCTGCCTCTGCCTCTCCTCCCCAAGGTACTCCTAAAGGTCAGACAAGAGAAGCCAAAAATGATACTGATTGCCCCAGACTGGCCACGCCAGCACTGGTACCCAATCCTAAAGAACTTGTCTCAAGGTCCAGCCTGGACATTGCCTCAAACTTCTCACTTCCTGACCCAACAAAACAATCAGATCCTGCACAGCCAACTCAGGACCTTAAATCTGGCAGCATGGCGAATAATGTAGCCATTCAGAACACTCCTCTCTCCAAAGCTGCAATGGATGTTATTTTGGAGGCCAGGAGGCCCAGTACTAGAAAATCTTATGCAGAAAAATGGAAGAGATTCTGTGCTTGGAACCAGGAACAAGGAATTGACACGTTTGTACCAAATATTCCTCAGATTTTACAATACTTAACTGAGATGCTGGACAAAGGCCTATCCTTTTTATCAATTAAGATTCATGCCTCTGCCATTTCAGCCCATTACAATACGGAACCACTTATCTTTTCTCACCCTTTAATAAGACAGTACCTCAGAGTGGCCAAAAACATAAGACCTCCAAGGAGAGCACCAATACTTGCATGGGACCTCAATTATGTCTTGGAAAAACTCACACTGCCTCCTTTTGAGCCAGCCTCAACAGCTGATATAAAATTCTTATCCTGGAAAACAGCTCTGTTCCTAGCAATAACCTCTGCAAGACGAGTCTCGGAGTTACAGGCACTCATGGCTGTGGAACCTTTTATCATTTTCCATCCAGACAGGGTTTCTCTGAGGACAAACCCTACATTTATGTCTAAGGTGGTGTCCAATGTGGCCCTTAACCAAACCATTCACTTGCCTACCTTTTATCCAAATCCACAGAACAAGGGTGGGAGACTTCTGCATTCTTTGGACATACACCGACAGCTACGCTTCTGCTTGGACAGAACTAAAGCTTTCAGAAAGACTGAGCAACTTTTAGTGGCATATGCTGCAGTTTCACAAGGAAAGGCTTTCTCAAAACAGACTATTTCAAAATGGATAGGCCATTGCATTCGTTTCTGCTACTCACAGCACAGCAAATCAGTGCCTAAGGGCATTAGGCCACATTCAACCAGAGCAGCAGCCACTTCAGCAGCCTTCCTCAGAGGAGTACTAACCAAAGACATCTTAGAGGCTGCAACTTGGAGTTCAGTACACACTTTTCCAAAGCACTACCACTTAACTCTGTACTCTAAATCCAGAGCAGGCTTTGCCACTGCAGTTCTGCAGGGCTTCATAGCCTCTCCTAATCCTATTTAGCCCAGCCACCCATCCTCAGCTTTGGGATTAAACCCAAGACTAATGACTGCAACAGTGAAACACGATGAACATAGTACAGTTGTGTACCTACCATAAATGTAGATGTTCGAGTGTATTCACTGTTGCAGTCCAGGTTACCCTCCTTCCATCCCCCTTTCTTTTGCTGGGTTCATAGGTTCATACTGGGCTATCTGCCCTGGGGCATTTATAAGCCTAGCCCGATTGTGCTTGGCTTATGCCACCCCTTGATTTGAGTATACTGTGCCCCTTTTAAAGTTTAGTTTACTGTGCCTCTGTCTAATAGTGACACAGAAGTAATCCCCGGGACAAACCTACGATCCCCCATCCACTCATCAAGATTCTTCTTGAAGAGAGTCAGTGAGGTGCTCTGCCTAACATGAATTGGAATTCTATTCCAGAGCGAAGGGAGCCTCTGGGTTGTGACTCTGTCCCTCCAGCATGTTCTATTTATTTCTGTGCTGAGGTTCAAGTCCCTCGAGCGTGTGGCTCTAAGGGATTTAGATTTACTGAGGTGGAGCATGTCCATTAATTCTGGGTTGGACATAGCTTTATATGTCAGGCATAGATCACCTCGAAGTAGGCGGTTTTCAACTGAGTAGAGCTGGAGTTATTTTAACCGAGCAGTATATGGCATCTGTTTGAGTCCCTTGATCCTCCTGGTGAGGTACTTTTGGGGTCTTTCTAATTGCAGCAGGTGTCGGGTAAGGTACATCCCAAAGGGGGCATTGTATTCTATGATGGGCTTGATGAGGGATGAATAAAGGGGCACGATTACCTCTCTTGATCTAGATGTGGATCCTTTCATGATGAGGTGGGCTATGTAGAAGGTCTTTCTAACCACTTTGGCAATGTGGTTGTCAAAGGAGAGATTGCTATCAACTTGGGTCCCCAGATCCCTAATTACTTTCTCTGTACTTAATGGGTTACCACCTATGTGGTAATTTGTGGGCACATTGTTTTTGCCAAAGGGTATGACTATACACTTTTTGGCATTTAGCTTTAGACCATGGCTCTAGCACCAGTTATCCGTCTCTGCGAGACCTTTTTGAAGGATGTTTGTGTCAGCTGGAGAGTCAATTATCGCGCCCAGTTTGCAGTCATCTGTGAACTTGGTGAGCCATAGTCCTCCCACGTTGGCCTGTACCTCAGAAAAGTAAATACCGAACAAGAGAGGTCCCAGGACAGAACCTTGTGGGACGCCACTTGTGACCGGTTTCGAGTCTGACATGGCTCCAGCAACTCTGACTCTGTGGGTTCTGTCTTTGAGCCAGTTTGCGACCCATCTTGTGACATAGGGGTTTATATTTAGGCTGGATAGCTTATATATGATGTCCGAGTGGGGTATTGTGTCAGATGCCTTTGCGAGGTCCAGATAGGCTGTGTGGACTACCTTCCATTCATCTATGGCCTTGGTGACTGTTTTGAAGAAGTCGACCAGGTTCAAAAGGCAGGATCTGCCCTTGACAAAGCCAAATTGGGTAGGATCTAGTGTCTGTAGGTCCCCAATGTCTTTGTTCCATGATGATCCTCTCCATAGCCTTGCAGACTAGGCTAGTCAGGCTTATGGGGCGATAGTTTCCAGGGTCCGCAGAGGCGCCACCTTTGTGGAGTGGGACCAATGTTGCTGTACGCCATTCTTTGGGCACGTATCCTGTAGTGAGGCTGAGATTGTACAGCAGTTTTACTTGAGGGAATAGTTCTTCTTGGAGTTCATGTAGGACGCAACCCGGGACGCCATCTGGTCCCATGGAAGCAGTGTTTTTTGCTTTGGAGAGGGCGGCCTTCACCTGAGCATCAGAGATGTTTGGGAGGCTGCACTCTGCCGGGATAGATACTTGCTCTTTTGGGGGGGGTGGAGAAGTTTGCACTGAACTAACCACTGCCAGGATATTGGCGATGTCTGTGGGTTCAGTGTATTTTTTGTCGTTTCGAATCAACTCAGAACAAGTCTGGGCGTTGCATCCCAGGTTTCTAACATAACTGAAAAAAGCCTTATGATTGTCTTTAGTGTCCTGTGCAATTTTTCTCTCGAAGCTGGCCTTGGAGGATTTTATGAGGGATCGTAATTTTTTGCTAGTACTGATCAGCGATGCCTTCCCTTTTAGGGATTTTGCTCTATCATGTAGTAGCTTCCTCCTTTTGTTGTACAGTTTATTTATGGCTGGGGTCCACCAGACTGGACGCCTGCCTTTGGATGATTGGGTCTTGATTTTATTTGGGATAGCATGATCCATGCATTCCTGGAGATGTCTGTAGAATGCGTTTATATAGGATTCTGCAGTTTGGGCCGTAGTTTCCACTGGCCCTGGGGCCTTGAAGGATTCCACTTCAGTTTTGAGAAGTGTGAAGTTCGCTTTTGAGAAGTTTTTCACTGTGGTTTTCTGGGTCGGGGGTGGGGTTGGGATGTGGATATCCAGTGAAATTAATTTATGGTCTGATCTTACCTTTGAGGGATATACTTCTGGTATGGAGCAGACTCCCCATGTTGGTAATGACCAGGTCTAGTACGTTTTCCCCTCTTGTGGGAGTGGTGACTAGTTGTTCCATTGCATTTGAGTTTATAAATTCCAGGAACCTTTGGGCTAAGGTGCTGGGGCTTGAGTAATGCTCCCAGTCTATGTTTGGGTAGTTGAAGTCGCCCAATATAATGGTGTTCGGAGAGATCTTCATGTTCTCCAATGTTTTCAGGAAAGCCAAGTGGGATTCCTGACTTTGAGAGGGTGGTCTGTAGGATGCTATAAACTGAAAAGCAGTCTTGCCCACTGTCAGTTGCACATGGATGGTCTCCGATACTTCGTGCAATGCCACTAACCTGGAGGTGTGGATATCCTTGATAAATATGGAAACTCCCCCTCCTTTTGTGGTTTGGTCTGGGTTTGGGGCCGAAAAGCATGATATGAGGTATAACCTAGTAGTGCAGGGGTGCTCTCTGGAGCCTTGAACCAGGTTTCTGTCACTGCACAGATATCGATGTTCTCCATACTGAGGAGAGCTTTGAGTGCATGCATCTTGAGGTTAATACTTCTGGCGTTTAGCAGCATTACCCTTAGTTTCTTGTTCCTTGTGCTGTCTATGGAGGTGGGTTTGACTTTTGAGCCTTGCCTAAAAAAGGCACTATGGGGGTGGCAAGAGCCTTTGCCAATATCCGAAAGCCCAGGGGTGACAGGTGCAAGCCGTCCCTAGCGAAGCAACGTGGCTTGTCAAGCATGTCATCCCATGCTGACAGACACTGGATCCCCTTTGAATGACACCAAAATTTTAGCCAATTGTTAAAATCGATCATTTTGTCTTTATACTGTGGCATCATTCTAGGTGAGGGTAAGATGCTGCTCAAGGTCAGGGTCATACCGGCCTGGGCTACATGATCAGAGAGCTCCTCTATGTCTCTTTTCATGTAGTCGAGGGAGGTACGTCTCAGGTCATTCATGCCAGCATGTACAATGACTGAGTCATATTTGTATTTGCTTTGGAGTAACCTGAGTGCTTGCGTTATGTGGCGGATCCTAGTGCCCGACAGGCAGCTCACTGTGACCTTCTCTTTATTCAGCCTGGTGAGTGGGACGTTAGTGTGTCTGACAATAGAGTCACTTATTACAAGAGTATCAGGTGTGTTATTCAGCCTTAAGGGCTGTGACTGCTTGGCACACTGACTTTGTGTGCTATGTGTTGTACGTGTTTTGTTTTGGGGTAGCGTTTGCTTGGATGTCTGCTTTGGAGGTCTCTGTTGCTTAGGTAGATTTTTATTTAGAGCCTCAGAGTATGTTTTTGTGTTTTTATGCGTTTGGTTCGCTGTTGTGGTGGGACTATGTGATACTGGAATTGTGTTGTGTGAGGTTACCTTCTCCTCCTGACTGGTTACACCAGTTTTGAGATGAGAGAGCTCAGCCTCCAGTTTGGCTATATGGTTGCATCTCTCACATATATTTGAACCTGTTTGGAGGAGGAGAGGGTTGTCCGTGTACATGAGACAGTTGTAACATTGCCTCAAAATTCCCAGATTCACCAGCTGGACTGGAGAGGAAACCATTGACTGACCTTTGGACATGCTAGAGTAATATAGGGAACTGAATTAAAACGGACCAATAGGGGACAAGGTAATCGTAGAGAGTATAAGAGTAAGTAGTGCTTATGGTTTATTAGTGCTAACTTGTAAGATTACTTATTTGGACCAGTGAGGGGCCTTAGAATGAGAATATGGTGTTTAATTTGAGAGATAGAGCAGTTCTAAGGGAAAAAGTGAAGAGCAGACTTTGTGGAAGATTCAGAAAGAATTACAAAAGATCATTGTGTTGGGCCCTTTCGATCTAGGCAAAGTTGGTTCTCCCTTTTAATGAAGTTTGCCATGGAAAATTACCACAAGCTTCCTCACATTCTGGATTTGCTCATAGAATTGTTAGGTGCACTCCTGCAACTTGGAGTAATTGCTACTGACAGCCTTGATAATTGTGTCCTGATACCTTTTAATCACTTAATCATTGAGTGTGTGCAGCAGGTATTGAAGGAGATAAGAAAACCTGCAAGTAGAAAATCCTTTGTTTGCAAGTGGAGGAGGCTTACTAGGTGGGGCCTAGCCAACATCAGAGGGCCTGGTATGGTATCTACCCCTCTGATTTTAAAATATTTATGTGAAATACTCAGTGATGGCTTATCTTATGCACCTGTCAAGGTGCTTCTTGCAGCCATATCAGCGGGTCTGTCCATGGATCCCCCTCTTTTGTCTTTTTCTTTGGTCAAACAGTTTATGAAAGGAATGTTGCACTTGAGACCCTTCAAAAGTAAATGTTTTATACACTAATACTTCTTTCATGCCAAAAGGTGTTTCTGAATTTACCCTGAATCAAGCCATAAATCTCCCAGTTTTCTTTCTGAAACCGAAAATGGGAGAAAAGATTCTGCTTATCTTGGATGAGTGCAGGCAGGTCAGGTACTACCTTTACTGAACTAAATCATTCAGGAAAGCTGGGTGGCTTTTTGTTTCCTTTTCCTGGCTAAGAAAGGTCAACCTGTTTGAGCAAACAACTGCTCATTGGTTTCCTGTGCTGCTGTTTATTACTCTCACCATGGCAAATCTATTGCATGCTAGGTTAAGGGACATTTCACTAGAGCCTTATCCAGTTTGGTGGCTTATTGGAAAGGAGTGAACTCTAGAAGCATTCTAGAGGCAGCAACCTAGTCCTACGTTTATAACTTACAAAGTAGTACAAACTGGATTCTTTTCAAGTTCTAGAACAGGGTTTTCTACAGCCATTCTCCAGTGGCTGTTGGATCCTTATCCTTTTTTCTCCTAGGGTAAGCAATTTGAATAATAAACATAGTACAGTTGCACAAGTTCTACTTACCTGTAACAGTTGATATTTAAATTTCACACTGCCTCAGTGACAGCACCCGCAGGCCATCCACCTTATTTTGTGTATAGTTTCTATTCCTTCTTGGTTTATCCTAGCTGACTCTCTGTGATAGGGTTAAGCTTCTCCTGATGGGAAGGGCTTAGCCAATCCCTTATAAGAGTCAACGGAGGGGATTCTTTGCTCTGAAAAGTTGCCAGTTAGTGCAGGCACAGAACATTTATGCCACTGAAAAAGTGTGAAATTCAAACATATTTTGTTACAGTTAAGTAGGGCTTATGCAACAGTACTTTCCTGTGTCATACTTTTTTATAGGTTTATAGATGAGTACTAGACTAGCTGCCCTTGCAGGTCAATTTAAGCCTAGCCTATTTCCCTTTTTGTGCACAAATTAACCTATCCCATTTGTTTAGAGATTGGCCTTACCCATCCCATGGTCAATAATTATGTATTACACCTAATGAGAATAACTGTGATCATACCGTAGATAGTTTGAGGGGACCCATGCATGGGTTAAAGCATTTAAGAGCTGCCTCTAGCTGTTTAGTAGTAACAGGGACAGTCCTTGGGTAAATTCTCTGGTTCCCTATCCATAGATCCAAGTTGCGATTGAATATGAACAGGGATGAAGTTTGTGTTATCTGGATGGGGATTCTGCACCAGAGCAGCGGTATCCCCTGCGAGATACACCTATCCTTCCAACCATTTTACTAATGTACAGCAAATCCATCAGTGTTGGGTCGGAGGATGCCTTGTATGCCAGACACAGGTCACCTTTTAGCAGTCTGTAGGATACTGAGTACAGTGACAAGGTTTTAAGTCTGTCCATGTAGGACACGTTGTTTAAGCATTTTATGCTTTAAGTAAGGTCTCTGTGTGCATTCCAGTTGTTGATGTGTCTGGACAAATGCATGCCAAGGGGTGCATTATATTCAAGGACTGGCCTAGTGAGGACTGAATAAATGGGGACAATGACATCCCTATATGTAGACACAGTCCTTTTTTTTAATAAGCTATGCAGTATAGAATTACTTTCTTCCAACAATGGACATGTGTTGGTCAAAATTTAGGTCACAGTCCACATACATTCCCAAACATCTGGGTCAGTGCTTAGTCATGTATTGTCAGTGTTGTAGTTCTCTGGGGTAAACAACTTCTCGAAGGATGCAATAATGAATTTTTTCACATTTAGTTTCAGTCCATGATTTTAGCACCAGTTATTTATTTGGGACAAACCTTCCTGCGGCTCTTCAGTGACTGCTTCTAGCTTGCAGTCATCCGCAGACTTAATCAGCCAGAGCCATTTGGTATTGGCAGTTACTTCAGAAATGTAGGTGCCAAGCAAGAGAGGTCCCAGCACAGAACTCTGAGGTGACTCCGCTGGTGACTGATCTCTTCATCGAGGTAACTTCCCCTGTTTGGATTTCCTGCATCCTATTCACGAGCCAGCTGGCAAACCAGCAGGTGACATAAGGGTTTATTACCAGACTGTTCAGCTCTTCTATGCCTTAGTGGGGAATTGTGTCAAAAGCTTTGACCAGGTTGAGGTATGTGGTGTGTATCATTTTACCTTCATCCATTGCTTTGGTGACCTTTTCCAAAAAAATCCACTAGGTTGAGTAAGCATGACCTGCCCTTGACAAATGCAAACTGAGGTGGGTACAGTGTTTGGATGTTCCCTATGTCCTGATTGATTAGCTCCATGACAAGTCTTTCCATGGCTTTGCATATGAAGCTGGTCAGATTTGTGGATCTCTTAATTGCCTGGGTCTGTGGAATGTCCTCCCTTATGCAGGGGAATAACTGTAGCTGTTCCCCATTCCCTTGGTACAAAACCTATATGGAGGTTGAGATTGAACACTGTTGTTAGGGGTGTGGCTAATCATGCCTCATGCTATTTTAGGATGCATTCATTAATATTGGCAGTGCTCTTTGATGCAGTATTTTTAACGTTTGATAGCACTTTTAGGTCTTGTGTGATAGCTGGAGGCAAACCAGTTTCAGGTATATCTTGAGAGACAGAAGGGAGATGGGGGTGAAGTTAATACCAAATTTATCAATCCGTAAGCTGACTATATCTTTAGACTCGATGTTGGTAACATAGTTCAAAATCAACTCAGCACATTACTATTTTGTGCTTTTGAAATTATGAATATAACTAAAAATGCCTTGTGATTATCTTTGGCTTGGGTAGCTATTTTAGCTTCAAACTTGGTTTTGGTGGATTTTATGAATCTTCTGAGTCTGTTTATTGCAGTGACAAGGGCTCTAAAATTCTAGGAATTACTCTTCTTACTTTTTTTAACACCTCTGTTAAATTGCCACTTAAGACGTAGGCAAACATGCATTTATATAACAAAAGAAAAACATATTAACGTGTTCCTGGTTACGTATATTATACATCACATATGTTCTTTTGTATAACTATCATCAGTCCAACATTACATAAATTGCTCGATTCCCATCTTTCCTTAAACCTCAGTCCTCGTCCAGAACTTTATTCTGCATGTATTGTTCCCACATTTTCCATTTATTTCTTTGCAATTTGCTCTGATCATTTTCTAAAGATCCTACTTCTAGTTCTTTTATCTCTGTTACAGTATTCAGTAATTCAAATGCAGTTCATTTAGACTTTGATTTCCATTTTCTAGTAATTGTTTTTTTGGTGGCTACCCCAGGATGAAATTTATCACGGTCACACAATGTCTAGGCAATTCAGATACTTTGTCCCAGCTCTAAAGAATAATTTCCTTAGTCATACCCTTTTTTCTATATTTCTGACAGAGTACTCTGTAGTGAATTTTTAAAGTCTACCAACTCATTACACTCCCAAAACATATGTTCCCAGTTATCTCTTTTTTCCCCATCACACCTACAACATTTACCATCTACCTGAGGAATAAATATTGGGAGTCTGCTTGGGGTATAAAAATACCTATGCAAATACTTCCAAGCAAAAATCCTTGTCCTCCTACTGTATTTTTTTTATCCAGTCTCTCTCGTTAATATTTTCTAACCTCATCTGATTGATTCCTATTGTTATTATGCAATATTCTATATGACCTACTAATTATCCCTTTTTACCAGCAGGTTCTGTCATAGATTCAACTAAAAACTGTACCAGAGCAGGTCTTTCACTTAGGATTCCCCTGTCTCTTTCTGTTTGTTATACTCTGAAATGAATACCTGGTAGGGAAGGCAGTCTGTCTAGCTTGCAGTCCTAATGTCTTCTTGACCTTTCCATTCTCTTACCTTTCCCTCTGTGATTATTGGCTCCCAATACCGTGGTTACTTTGCCAGGTTTCTGCAGTGAATTCCAGCCCCCTCTTGCCTGTTCTCTGTACCTCTTATTATAGTCATCTCTATCGACAAAATATTTTTCATTGTCTACTCTTTCTTTTGGTCAAAATTATTTTCCTTTTATTATAAAGCTTATTGATATTAGGGTTCCACTATGTTGGTTTGTTTCTGGGGTTTGCCCTGCACTTTTCCCTACAGGATACAGCTGCATCTCTGCTGCTGATTACAGTTTTTATAGTATGATGGTGCATGTTTCTGCATATTCAGTTTAGTTAACTGGATTTGGTGGGGTTTGAAGCTTGCCAGTGTATCACTTAGGAGTAGGGTAGGTAGCTTGTCTTAAAGAAATTTCTAAAGTCGGTTTCATTATTATTTCAAAGGAGACTGTTTTATAGTCAGACCTTACAAGTGACGAAGATATGCAAGAGATGGTTCAAGATGCTCCAGTAATAGTGTGGACAAGATCCAAGATGTTATTCCCCCCTAGAGCGTACTCTATAATTAATTGTACCAGGACATTTGTATTTTCAGTCCAGGAATCTCTGTGCTTGCATATTAGTGGTGGTGTAGGTTTCCCAGTCTGTAGTTGAAAATGGTGTTGGGTTTAATACTGGCTGATTCTAGTTCCATTATGTAGAATAACAAGTGCGCTGTACCTTTAAGAAGCATTTCTAAAGTCTGTGTGTGTGTATAAATTCTAAGAACGTGTTAGTTTCAGTGTTATTTTTAAGGTGCAGCTAGAGTGTTAACATCTGTGTGCATCATAGCAAGTTTGTTTATAAGTTAGTTACTTAGCTTTGTTTATGATGTGTTTGTATGTAATAAAGCTGCTTGAACAAGAACCCACAACATTGGGGATAAGCTGATTCTACCAGCAGAACAAGGTGGACTAGGATTACATAATTTAAGGGGGTATTTTAGAGCAACACAGTTAAGGTTCTTAGACATAGCAGAAAACTTTAATTAAAAGTGGAAAGGAATGATGCTGACACAGGGAGGAAGCCCAAGAAATAAGGAGAGATTGGGATTTTGGGCACAGACTCATAACCAAAATCATACAAAGTATTATATTCATAAAATAGCAGTGAGTATTCTAAGAACCAAACCAGCACAAGAATGGAGAAAAGAGATTTTGCTGATAGGGTTGACTGTGGTCAGGGATACAGATAATAGGCAAGAGTGGACTGGAATTTAATGGAGAAAACTGGCAAAGGAACCAAGGTATTGGGAGCAAATATCTAGAAAGGGAAAGGTAATAGAATGGGAAGAGGCTAAGAATTTATTTGGACTGCATGTTAGAGATTGCCTTCCCCATCAAGGATTGATATCAGAGTATAGGCAAAGAGAAAGAAGTATGGGGCTCCTAAATGAAAGACCAGCACTTGGTAGAGTTTTTAATAGAATCTATAACAGAAGCTGCCATTAAAAAAGGAATGATTAGTAAAGCATATGGAGTATTCCATGATAATTATAAGAATCAATCAGAGGAGCTTAGAAAGGATTGAGAAGAGAGATTGGATAAGCAATTCACAAGGAGACAATGAGGGGATATATGTATATCTCCCAAATATGTAACAATGTCTAGAAGATTTAGGATCTTTGCCTGGAAGTGTTTACATAGGTATTTTTATACCCCAAGTAGACTCCAAAATATTTTTCCTCAGGTGGATAGCAAATGTTGGAGGTGTCATGGGCAAGAAAGAGGTAGCTGGGAACATATTATTTGGAAGTGTGATGAGCTGGCAGGCTTTTGAGATTCCCTGCAGACCTCTCTGTTGGAGATGCTGGGTAAGCAGATTGGACTGACTAGGGAAATGATTTTTTTGAGTTATGCTACAGAATCGAAAGCAATTACTAGGAAATGGAAATCAAAGTCTAGACCAACTTTACTAGAAGTAGTGAATATAGTAACAGAGATAAAACAACCAATATTGGGATCTTTAGAAAAGGGAAGGAGCAAACTACATAGGAGAAAATGGGAATTGTGGGAGCAATATATGCAGAGCAGGAATGAGGTTTAAGAAGCAGGATTTGAGTGAGCTATATAATGATTAACTGACAATGACTGGATGGTTTATAAGTGATGTATAATGTTTACAACTACAGTTGTTTCAGTGGTGTCTGTGATGTAGACTGTTTGCAACTAAAGTAATTTCATTTTGTATGTTTTTCAGTTATATAAATGTAAGATTGCCTTTGTCATATGTGTCAATTTAATAAAGATGTTTGGGGAAAAAAAGGATTTGCGTCCAAAAAAAAAACCCACAATGTTAGCCTGTTTCTTCCTGACCTGGCGAGCGACATGGTGTCAGAAGTGGGATGGTAAAGACTACTCTTCAGAGCCACGATGTGCGGAGGTAACGATGGAGGCAAAGTAAGTGAAACAAGAGCAAAAAAAAGGGCCAGAAGCAAGATAAAGGTAAAGAAAATATGCACAAAAGTTTTATTTATTAAATGAGTTAAAACGGAGAATTACAAGGGCACAAAATATATTACTAAGCAAATGAATAACACAGAAACATTTATTAACAAAAGAGAAGCATAAAAAAGCTCATTAATCAAATAAAATGTTTGAAATTAGGTTATTTGATAAAACAAGCATGTTTAAAGTAAAATGAGCACATCTAGAGTTAAAACGAGGACAAGGAAGTGTCAAGGTCATGAAAAAAGATTAAATGAGCAAAACAAATGTAACAGAAGGGGCAGAAAAGGGCACACTGAGCATTAATAAAGCACGGTGACTGAATGTGTTTTGGTGAATTAGTGTGTTTTGGCATAAATTACTGCTTCGTATTGATTGAAGCCTTGAATAGCTTAACTAGAGTTATTCAAAGTATCTCAGTGTGTAAAAGTACTTAGTGTGTTAACTGCTGTGCATTTATTTCAAAGAGTTTGTTGTGTGCAAAGTGCAACTATTTCGTGAAGTGCAATCAAATACAGCCATTTCAAAAAGTTTCTTGTGCATGGGTGTGTCTATTCACAGAATGCTGCCATTACAGAGTGTTTCTTGCACTGTACAGAGTATTTGGCAAAGTGCAGCCATTTTGGAAATTTCAGTGTGCTGTGTACTGTTGTTTGTTGCAAGGTGCAGTTATTTCGAAGTGTTTTTCACGCTGAGCTTCTTCTGCCCAGTTTGTTCGCAAAGTATAATTACTTTGTAACAGTTTATTTGCAAACTGTAATTACTTCAGTCATTATTTGTAAAGTACAGTTGTTTCGAAATATTCCTTGCCCTCAGCTTCTATTGCCCATTTTATTTGCATTGTGCAATTATTTCAAAAGGTTTCTTAAAATGATGATAAATGACTTTTACAGTCAAATAATTTCAAGATTAAACAGCTCATACAATAAAATAATTTCAAGACAAGTCACTTTTACAGTAAAGTGATTTCAGAGTATTACAGTGCCCAGGAGACTTATTTCGTAAAGTTCAGTTGTACAGAGGCTTATTGTGCTATTGCACATACTGGCATAGATTTCAAGCACATGTATATGTGTATGTATATGTGTGTGTGTTCATGTATATTTGCAAAAGCCTTCACTGAGGTATGTTAATATGGCAGATGGATTTCCCAAGCCACAACCACTTGTGTTTGATCAGAATATTGCAGAAAATTGGAGGATATTTGAGCAAGAGTGTGATATTTATACAGTCAGTTATTCTGATGATGATGCATGCACCAGGGCATTTATTTTGCTAAACCTAGCTGGGTCAGAGGCCACTGAAAGGGAGCTTTCATTTGTATATTCACCAGCAGTGTATGAAGGTGAAGTAGAAACTCATAGTGTTGTTGTGCAGGCTGAATCAAGAGAAGACTCCAAGTGTTTGAAGTGCAAATTCAGAGAAATGTGTAACCCCCAGACCAATGTTACATTAGAGAGGCACTTTGTTTTACACAAGAGATCAAAAACAAGGGGAGACACTTGCAGCTTACATCACTGAGTTAAGAAACAAAGCTAAAATGTGTAAGTTTGATGATTTAAAGGATGAGTTAATAAAGGACAGACTCATCTGTGGTATTAATAATGCTGCTGTGAGAAAGATTTTGCTTCATGACAGTGATTTGACACTGAGCAAAGCCATTGAGATTTGTCAGATCCATGAAGTTACAGAAAGGCGTACAAGAATCCTTGCTAGTGATAAAAGCATGGTTTCAGCAGGCTCCAGAGCTAATGTAGGCAGCATGTGACAGGCAAAAGCAGGCTTAAGGACATGGCAGCAGTAGTCCCTGCAGTTCATCCCAGTAAAACCCGTAGTCTTCTAGCAAATTCCAGGACCAGTTCATTTAAAGGGGCATGCTCAGTGCAAAACCAAGGCTATCCAATGCAGAACAGACACTGTTCAGTTTAGTATAGGGGTGAATCAGCAAAACCCAAATCAAGCTTTATTGTTAACTGTTGCAGTTGTGGTGCCAACCATGAGTCCAGAGGAGAAAAGTGCATAGCATTTAGTCAGCAATGCCGCAAGTGTAAGAAATGGAATAATTTTCAAAGATTTTGTAAATCTAGTAGACCTAACATAGTTACAAAGAAGGGTCACTCAAAAAAGCAAGTTGATCAAGTAAACCTGCAAAAGTCTGCTTTCTGTGTAGATGGTGTGTCAGTGATTGGTGAAAAGATTGATGCGGTAGATTTGTTGGCAAGAAATTAAGTGTTTTGCACTGTTCGGATCAATGGTGAATCCACCAAGCTCAAAGTAGACACTGGTTCAAAGTGTAATGTTATGTCTGCAGGTACATTTGCAATGGTCAGAGTTGGTGAACAACTAAATGTGACTAGTTGTGCAAAACTTGTTGCTTATGGAGGTGAAAAAATGCAAACTGAAGGCTCAGTAATGCTTTCATGTTATGTGGCCAAGAACTGTTATAGCCTAAGACCTGTGCAGTCATTATTCAGTCTCAGGGACAGTTTGAGAATGAATGTGCTTTTACCAAAGAAGTTCATCAAATAAGCATGTGTCCCAGTTCCAGCTTCACTAACACTATTTTTTTCAGAGTATGCTGATGTTTTCCATGATAAGTTAGGCAAACTTCCAGTGGTGAATTCTATGAAATTAGACCCAGAGATTAGTCCAGTGGTCAGACCAGCAAGAAGAGTTCCGATAGCTATGCAGCATAAAGTTAAAGCTCATTTGGATAAAATGGTGCAAAAAGGTGTAATTTGTCCAGTTACAGAACCTACAGAATGGGTGTTGTCCATGGTAGCAGCTCATAAAAAAGGCTCAGATGAAATCAGAATATGCATTGACCCAAGAGATGTGAACAAAGCATTGAAGAGACTGCATCATCCTATGCGTACAGTCGAAGAAGTCGCAGCCCTGATTCCGAATGCCACTGTTTTTTCTGTCTTGGATGCAAAGAGTTCATTTTGGCAAGTGATGCTTGATCGCAAACCTTCACTACTGACTACATTCCGTACCCTATTTGGAAGATACAGATTCCTAAGGATGTAATTTGGAATAAGTTCTGCAAGTGAAGTCTTTCAGCATGCGGTGGAGCAAATTTTCTTGGGGTTATCCTTGTGCCATAATAGTAGATGATTTATTAGTTGGAGCAAATGGTGAGGCAAAGCATGACAGAAATTTTAAGAGAGTTCTTGACAGAGCACGTCAAGTGAACTTAAAGCTCAGTCCTCTGAAGTGAAAATTCAAACTACCAGAAGTTACACATTTATTTACAAGTACCGGCTTGAGACCAGACCCATCCAAGAAAGCAGCCATTCTTGAAATGGCAGCACTGGATAATGTGCAAGCTGTATAACATTTTCTTGGTATGGTCAACCATTTAGGCAAGTTTATACCAGACTTATAGCATATTAAAAGTGCCTTTGAGAGAGCTCACACATAAAATTGTTACATGGTACAAGCAAGCAAACTCTGAGGGTAATGCTACTCAATGCTAGAAGTCTAAACCTCAAAATGCATTCACTCGAGGCACTCCTTATAATGGAGAACATTGACATCTGTACAATGATAGAGACCTGGCTCAAAGCTCCAGAGAGCACCCCTACATTACCAGGCTATAATTCGTACCACACCTTTCGGCTACCTAACCTGGACCAAAACACTAAAGGCGGAGGCGTGTCCATATTCATTAAGGATATCCACACCTCCAGGCTAGTTGCTAAATATAATGCATTCGAAATTATCCAAGTGCAACTAACACTGGGCAAGACTGCAGTCCAGGTTGTAGCTTGTTACAGATCCCCCACCATGCCCCAGGATTCCCACTCTTCACTTCTTAAGATACTGGAAAATATTAAGGTACAACTCAATACCTTAATTATAGGCGATTTCAACTACCCCACCATCAACTGGGAAAACTACTCATGTACCAACTCATTCGCTCAACATTTTCTGAAATTCATAAATTCCAACGCCTTGGATCAGCCTGTCCACACCCCCATCAGGGACAGCAGTATCCTGGACCTTGTCATTACCAATATGGGTAACCGGTGTTTCACAAAAGAGGTCAACTCCTCACTGGTCAGATCCGAGCACAAGCTAATCACCCTAGACATCCATATCCCACCCCCACCCCTCATTAAGGAAACCACCGTCAAAAACTACTCCAAAGCCAACTTCATACTTCTTAAGACAGAAGTGGCAAACTTCACGACACCCATGCAGTTGGAAAATAGAGGTACGACTGCTGAATCCTACACAAATGCACTGTATAAGAACATATATGAGTGCATAGATTGTGCCATCCCCAACAGAACCAAGACACTATCCTCCAGAAAAAGGAAGCCAATCTGGTGGTCCCCTGCCATAAACAAACTCTACAACAGAAGGAAGAAGCTGTTGCAAAAAAGAGTAAAATTCTAAGATTGGAGGAACTCCCTGGTCAGCCTCAGCAAGAAGCTGAGATCCCTCATAAAATTCTCAAAGCCAGTTATGAAGATAAAATCACTACTGATTCCAAAGACAACCACAAAGCATTCTACAGCTATGTCATGCAAAACCCCTGTAATTATGGATGAACAAGTAAAGACCGCACTCTGCAAAGCCAAGAACACAGCATCCATGAGACCAGACAACATCCCAGGCTGCATACTGCACGAACTACAGAATGAACTGGCGCCCCACCTAAGTACTGTGTTCAATCATAGCCTCACCTCAGGCTATGTGCCTACTGAACTGCGCACAGTGACAGTTATCCCACTCCACAAAGGGGATGCCTCCACGTACCCCGGAAACTACCGCCCCATTAGCCTGATGAGCCTGGTCTGCAAGACCATGGAACATATCATCTTGGAGCTTATAAACAAAGACATAGATAACCTCCAAACCCTGGACCCCACTCAGTTTGGGTTTGTAAAAGGTAGATCATGTCTACTAAACCTGATTGACTTCTTTGAAGCAGTCACTAGGGCCATAGATGAGGACAAGGTAGTACACACAACCTATCTTGACCTCACCAAGGCTTTCGATACCATCCCCCACTCTGGAATTACAGATAAACTCACTAAACTGGGCATAAATCTCTATGTCACAAGATGAGTGGCCAACTGGCTCACTGACAGAACCCACACAGTAAAAGTACCTGACTGCAAGTCCGACTTCAGACCAGTGACGAGTGGAGTACCACAGAGTTCGGTCCTGGGTCCTCTCCTGTTCAGCATCTACTTCTCTGAAGTGCAGGCCAACACAGAAGGTCTTTGGCTAACAAAGTTCAAAGATGATGCAAACTAGGAGCCATAATAAAATCACCTAATGATGTAGACATTCTACAAAAGGGCCTCACAGAGACAGATGCTTGGTGTCAAAGTCATGGCGTCAAACTCAATGCCAAGAAGTGCATTGTCATCCTCCTTTGGGAAAAACTCGGTATCCATGAACTACAACATAGATGGTAGCTCACTAAACATTGAAAGTGTGATAAGAGACCTCGAGACACAGGTGGACAGTAGTCTCTCCTTTGATAACCACATAACCACAGCAGTCAGAAAATCCATCTACAAGGCACACCTCATCACAAGAGGGTTCTCCTCTAATAAAAAAAAAAAATAGGAGGTCATTGTTCCTCACTACTCATCTCTCATCCGACCCATTATAGAGTACAATGACCCATTTGGCATGTATCTCACAAGATACCTACAATTGAAAAGACCACAGAAATACCTCACTAAGAGCAATACTGGCCTCAAACAGATGCCATAAGCAGACTGTCTCAAAAAACTCCAGCTCTACTCCATCGCATATCGCCTATTCAGAAGTGATCTCTGCCTAACATACAAAGCTATGTCAAACCCAGAGCTGTTGGACATGCTACACTTAAAGAAATCCCAATCTGTCTGAACCCCATGCTCCGGGGACCTAAACCTTGTCACCACAATAAACAGAACATGCTGGAGGGATAGATTCCTGTCGCAGAGACTTCTCATACTCTGGAACAAACTACCCGTTCATGTCAAAGCTCCTCATTGGCCCTTTTTAAGAAAAATCTTGACTGGATGGAAAATAGAAAATTCACCCCGGGGATCACTTCTGCGGCACTGCTTGACAGGGGCACAGGAAAATAATTATCTTGGGTGGCAAAAGCCAGGGAACTTTTTTGGCTAGACTTATATAGGCCCCAGGGCTGATAGCCTAGTACCTACCTATGAACCTATGGTCATGGCTAGAACAGCACCAGAAAGCATTTGAAGTTGTTAAGTAGAAAATTGCTACCCCACCAACATTAAGGTACTATGATTTCAACAAACCAGTAACTCTTTCCTGCGATGCTTCAAAATTTGAGTTAGAGGTAGTTATTCTCCAAGCCTGTAGCCTATGCATCTAGAACATTTACCCAGACTGAGATGCAGTATGCTCAACTTGAGAAGGAACTTTTGGCAATAGTGTTTATATGTTCCAAGTTTCATGATTATATCCATGGCTGGGATATCCAGATTGAAACTGATCATCAACCTTTGGTTACTGTTTTAAAGAAGCAGATGCATTCAGCTCCAGCAAGATTACAAAGAATGATATCTAAATCACAGAAGTACAACTTTAAAATGGTCTGTATGAATGGCAAACTTCTTTATCTGTCTGATACCTTATCCAGATTGCCCAGAAGTTCAACAGAACAGCTTGACGCAGAGAATTTCGACTTTAATGTCATGGAAGTGCATAAGTTTTCCAACGCAAGACTTGATAAGCTACAAGATCATACAATGACTGATCCAGTTTTGCAAAAGCTCAATCACTACATCAGTGCTGGATGGCCGTCAAAGCAATCTAGTGTACCACCCAATGTGAAACCTTACTTTCCTTATAGAGATGAGTTGTTGATGGAAGATGGCACTATTTTTAAAGGTCCTACTATTGTTGTTCTTGCTTTCTTACAACAAGAGTATATCCAGATTTTGCATCGTGGTCAGCCAGGTTCCAAATCTACTAAGAGAAGGACAAGACAACTTGTGTTTTGGACTTCTCTAACAAAAGACGTTGATAGAGTTCTTTCACCCTGTTCAGTAGGGATATACGAAGAAGGGTATATAACAAATGCCCTAGCAAAACATACACAAGCTAATCCTGCACATAGCTTTGAGTTCATGGTGTCACAAAAAATTAATTTTAATATGAGAGGGGTAGATTTAATAAATAAAACTGAGATAGCTGAAGTAAATTGGATAGTAGATTTGCAAGCTGATAAGCCGCCAGGCTTAAATGGGAGCGTCCCCCTTAACCTATTTTAAAGGGGCTAAAGTTGAAAGTTTTACATTGATTGGTTGTTGTCTAGTTTAAATTATGTAATTGTATCCTGCATTAGTAGATATGATTAAGGTGTATACCGAAAGCACTTATCTGTTTATCATTCACTAAACTGCATTTGCAAAGAGACCACCTCATCTAAGTCAAATCTCTAAACTACCTTGGTCAGTAGTAGCTACTGACATATTCGAGTGGAACATTACTTAGTACTGGTAGACTCTTATTCAAACTGGTTTGAGATTGATCTACTACCTAATCTAACTTCTACTACAGTCATTGCTAAGTTGAAACGCCATTTTTCAGTCCATGCCAGTCCACAGAAATTAATCTCTGATAATGGTATCCAATTTACCAGTCAGTTGTTTCAGAAATTAGCAGGATAGTGGAACTTCGTACATGTTACTAGTAGTCCAGAATATCTGCAATGAAATGGACTTGCTGAAAGTGCAGTGCAGAGTGCAAAGCAATTACCTGAGAAGTCAAAGCATGATGATACTGATGTTTTTTGAATTTACTCAATCTTGGAAGCATACCCTATGACGATATACTTGGCTTACCTGCTCAGAGACTTCTATCCAGGTAAACCAGAACAACATTGTCTATCAGTTCTTGTTTATTGAGGCCTAAAGCTAAAAACAACAAAGCCATTAGAGCCCAGTTATTTAAAAAGCATTCCTTTCAAAAGTCTAGCTGTGACAAATCAAGCAGATTTCTTCGTTCATTGAAAAAAGGAGCAAGAGTGAGAATACAAACAGCAAAGGGTTTCGACTGGATTGGTCAGGTAACAAGTATGTGCAGAGACGAGGTCCTATTTTGTTAAATCCAGGGAGAAATCGCAGACATCTTCCTGTAACAGAACCAATATCACAGCATTGCTTCTGTGATAAAGACTCTAACTCTCAGAGCAGTCCAGATGATATTCCTCTCCCAGAACGTGTCTTGACTCCTAATACTGTCCTGGCAGATGATCCCAAAGTTCCTAAGATTGAACAGTCAGCAGAGATAATCCCAGTTGCTAATCCAGATCCCACATTTTATGTCACACGATGTGGCCGAATTTGAAAGCCTAGTGTGAAATATGCAGCAACTTGGACATAGTTGTATATTTATATATATATATATATATATATACCTAGCTTTGTGTAATTGCATGATGAAAATTATTTCTGTGTAAATTGCATATTTGTTAATATCAGTGACAATTGTCTGACTCATTTCTCAAAGAGGGAGGATGTAGAATAACAAGCGTGTGATGTACATTTAAGAAGCTTTTCTAAAGTCTGTGTGTGCATATAAATTCAAAGCATGTGTTAGTTTCAGTGCCATTTTGAAGGTGCAGCCTGAGTGTTAACATCTATGTGCATAGCTACTTTGTTTACAAGTTACTTAGCTTTGTTTATGATGTGTTTGTATATAATAAAGCTGCTTGAACAAGAACCCACAACGTTCGCCTGTTTCTTCCTGACCTAGCGAGAGACACAGTAGATAGGTGTTGTGGCTTTCTTGTGTTCATAGAGGGAGTTTTATAACTAGTTAATATATGGTACAGGACCTTTCTGATGGTTATTTGGACATGAAGCTTTAGTGCTTCATGCTGCTCTTCCAGCCTTGGTGTGAGTCTCTCTTCTGGATATAGATTGAGACATTTCCACCTCCCCCGCCCAGTCCTGCTGTAGCTGACCTAAATGTGTGGAAGGCATTATAGCCCTGCACAGCCAGAGTGCTCTCCACTGTTTGTATCTCATCATAAGAACCATAATTAAAAACTCACCATGATTTCTGCATTTATCCTTTGTTAACCTGGTTACTGAACGTACTTATAAAACCATTTGTAGCAGTCAGCAAAGTTTTAGGAAGATAATCACAATATTTAAAGAAACAAATAATTGAACACAGTAAAATGCAAAATGAAATTTTAAGCACATTTAATTAAAAGTTGTTAATTTTAAGAAACTTGAGACAGGCAATCACCTTTAACCATTTTCATATAGAAAGCAAAACTTGGCCAATTTCCCCCTTTCACAGAATATCAACAGCTGTATTCCCTTTCTTTTACAGGGTAATAATGATGATCTTATTCTGTCCTGCTGCCTCCATTACTGCAAGGACAAGGCCAAGAACTTCATGCCATCTCGAAAAGGTAACCTTCTACTTCCATTTCTGTTTCTATATGTCAGTTGTCTTTGTCACTACGTAATGTCTCCATTTTGAAAACTATACACATTTAGGAAATTACAGCACATCTTTTGGGTTCTTGTTGCAGACCACCAAGTGTGCGCCAAAGTGGTTTATAATTTGATAACAGAAGGTTTAGTTAAGTAAATTTATTGCAATGTCAAGATGGATTAAAAACTTTGTAACTGAATGTGGCAGTCTGCATAATTTTGCCAGTTGACTAATGGAACACTTGACCAAAACCATAGTAACTGTATATATATATATATATATATATATATATATATATATATATATATATATATATATATATATATATATATATATTTATCTGTACCATATATATGTAGTAAGGCATAAGGTAGTGTGCATGATAGAGATATTAAAGCATATGTAGGGTTTTTTTTGAGGTGTGTGCCTTATGATACTTATGCATGTAGTAATAGCTGTACCATCCACGTCTTTCATTGTTCCTGTAAAATGGATGTTTATTTTATTGGTTATTTATTTATTTATTTGCAGTTTGTATTTTATATTTTATAATTTGCGGAAGATAATTATAGGTTTTAAAATGCATTTTCATGTAAAACAAATTCCCCCATCCATTTTGACTTATCATTGTGCAAGGTTATAACGCTTAGAATTTTTGTATGAAATTTTGAATGTAGTCATTTTGGGGAAACTTCTATAAAACTGTTGAGTAGTTGTTTTACACTTCTATTTTGTAAATGTGATTTCACAGTAATTTTTGTGAGTTGCAGTTTGGTTCTGACTTTTCATAATTTCAGTGTCATCCACAGCAAGAAAACTAAGAGAAGTCGCCAAAGTCCTGGACTGTTTAGCAAACCAACCAGTGAAGCACAAGTAAAAAAAAACAATGTGGTCACCATGCAAAAGTAGAATAACGTACTTTAATAAAATGAATGATAAACAATAAAAGCTTTCAGTATACACTTTCATCAGATCTATTAACACATGATACAATTACATAATTTAAACTAGACAACAACCAATCAGTGTAAAACTTTCAACCTCCGCCCCTTTAAAAAAGGTTTAAGGAGGATGCTTCCATTTAAGCCTGGTGGCTTATCAGCTTGCAAATCTACTATCCAATTTACTTCATCTATCTCAATTTTATTTGTTAACCCCCCCCCCCCCCATATTAAAGTTAATTTTTTGTAACACCGTGAACTCAAAGCTATGTGTAGGATTAGCTTGTGTACGTTTTGCTAGGGCATTTTTTATATTTCCTTTTCGAATATCCCTAACATGTTGAAGTATTCTTTCTTTAAAGCATCTGTTAGTTTTGCCTACATAGAAACTTACGCATTGTTTACATGTAGCAATATATATCAAATATTTAGTCTTACAATCGGCATATATATATATGTATATATATATATATATATATATATATATATATATATATATATATATATATAAATGGAAATAGGACCATTTACACAAAAGTAACACTGACCTATACTAGTGATATAGAAATATGTAAGATCATTAGAAATAATTAGAGGCTATTGACTATAGATGAAATATTTAAGGGTATAATAGGAGATCAGCCACATTTTTTTTTATTTAAAAATGATAGGAATTTGAAGCAAAGGTTATGTAATAATAATAATTGCAAGACATTTTATAGAGGCAAGTGAATTGGGACATTTCTGTGTGGACACTATAAGGCTTGTAGTTTTATTAAGAAAGAAAATGTTTTTAGACACCCCACTTTTAATACTATTTTTGCCCATCTATATATTCTGATTGTAACACCACATATTTGATATATATTGCTACATGTAAACAATGTGTATGTTTTTATGTAGGCAAAACTAATAGATGTTTTAAAGAACGAATACTTCAACATGCTAGGGATATACGAAAAAGGGTATATAACAAATGCCCTAGCAAAACATACACAAGTTAATCCTGCACATAGCTTTGAGTTCATGGTGTCACAAAAAATTAATTTTAATATGAGAGGGGTAGATTTCATAAGTAAACCTGAGATAGCTGAAGTAAATTGGATAGTAGATTTGCAAGCTGATAAGCCGCCAGGCTTAAATAAAAGTGTCCCCCTTAACCTATTTTAAAGGTGCTAAAGTCGAAAGTTTTACATCGATTGGTTGTTGTCTAGATTAAATTATGTAATTGTATCCTGCATTAGTAGATATGATTAAGGTGTATACCGAAAGCGCTTATCTGTTTATCATTCATTTTATTAAAGTATGTTTTTATACGTTTGCCTGGTGACCACACTGTTTCTTTTTACTTGTAATTTCAGTGTCAAAGTTGAGCTAGGGGTAGTGCATAAGTGGTGTGCTGAAACTGGAGCTCGGTCCACTAGCATAACTATGAAAGCATTAGCTTGATGTTCATCGTGTTACCCTGCTGCAGTCATCACACTTGGGGTTATCCTGCCGTCAGGCGGTCCTGCAGTCAGCCTGAATTCCAAAGTCTTGGTCCGGCGTCGGTTGCTGTCGCTTCTTCCCTGACATCAGTGCGCCAGGGGTATATAAGAGGTATCCAACGCCATTTTCTTTAGTCTTTCTTGCCGCGCGGTGCCTGAAGCAGAAGCAGTTCGCAATTGCCGGTCGGCCGACACCTGAGATTTTCGAATCGAATTTCAGTCCGAAGTCTTCAAAGCTAAGTACCCCGTTGGGGAACCTTTTCTTGCCTCAGTCCGATGTCAGAAAAAGTTAACAATTGCATTTCTTGTGGGAAGCAAATACCTCATAAGGACTTTAATTCTTATTGTATACCTTGCCTAGGCCCAGACCATGACATCACTGGTTGTCGGTTTTGTGCTAGGTTCAATAAGCGAACTATAAAGCGACGCTTTGATTTCGCACGACACTACTTGGGTAGGAAATTTAATTAGACTATGCCGTCGGAGCAACCGACTACCGGCGTGCATAAAAAATGCAAAGATAAAGACAGGCAGCCTAGATCCAAGCCAGATTCTGAGGCCTCGGCTGGGCTGGTGTCCGGTTCTCCAGTTTTCAGTGAGGCGCCTACGCAGCCCTTGGCAACCGCAGAACTGGAGCCCCAGACCACTTCGGATTCTCAAGCAGAGACTTCTAGGCCGACGCAGCCATTTTCTTTAGGCCCTACCGACAACATTGCAGAAGGAGAAGCCGGTGCTGTGGAAACACCTTCGGTTTCAGAAGGTGTCTTCAGACCGACTACTCTCACCATAAAATCGGTATGCTAAGCTTAAGACTCCTCTAAAACCAAAAAAGACTGCACATCAGTCTCCAGTACAAGGCCCCATGCCTAAGAAACAGATGCTTCAAATGGCAGAAGATTTGATTTCTTTCATCAGGAGTTCCCAACCCCCCCCCCCCCCCCAGACAAAAGGCCTAGACAAGAGGAGGATTATGCCTCCTCTGATCAAGTGTCTTTTTCCTCAGGCTCTTCTGAGGAACAGGATTACTCCTTTCCCCCTTATGAAGATTCTGATGCTGAAGATCCCATTCCCTCAGCTTCTCCCCCTGAAGACTATTCCTTTGGGGAAACCTTCCATACCATGAGGGAACATTTCCACTGGGAAGGTCAGGACTACTCCGACTCAAAGAAAAGGCTCCGAGAGTTTCTTTTACTCCCCCAGCACAGACCACTTGCTATCCCTCCAGTTTTAGACATTGTGGATGATGTTTACTTAGAATCTAGTATAAATCCAGATTCTGTGCCTCCTGCTCCAGCCAAACCAGATAGATATTATAGAGTGCCTGACTCACACAAATTCCTTTACAAAAGCCCTGTTGCTGACCCAGAGACAATCTGATAGGGTCCCAAATGGGCTAAGGCTTCTATGGCTAAAAATCCTGTACCCTCTGAAAGGGACTCCAGAGCACTAGATAGGTGGGGGAAGAAGGTTTACACCTCAACTACTCTAGCTATGAGAGCCCTAAATTGTCAATTTTACATGCTGAAATACCAGCAATGCCTAATGTCTCAAATAAAACAAAAGATGAGCACGCACCCTCAACAGTCTGAATTCAAGGAAATGCAGGATCTGTTGCACGCAGCTGAACAGGTGGGCAAACATACTTTACAATGTGGATTTGATTCCTTGGAAGCTTCCTGTAGAGCAGCTGTTACTGGGTCTGTTATACGTAGGCATGCTTGGTTAAAGGAACAAACTCTGCCTGATCATGTTAAAGCAAAGTTACTAGACGCACCCTTACAGCAGGATGTCTTATTTGGGGTTAAAGCAGAAGAGGTTTTAAAGAAAATGGAGGATAAGGCAAAATCTGTGCAGACGGTCAAAGATTTCTTACAGGTACACCCCCCACGCTTCAGCAGAAATTGGCCAACAAAAAATTGGTCCTTTCCAGCTTCTGACAGACCACAGAGGGTAAATACAGATGCCCAAGGGGCAGAGGACAAGCACAAATCCCTTACAAACCTCGCCAATGGGGCACTGCAACACAGAAGGGAGGAGAAGACAGGTCCCAAACTACTAGAATACAAACACAATGACTTAAACCTCAAACTGCCAAACAAAACTCTCTTGGCAGCTCCCTTGGGAGGAAAATTAGCATTTTTTACAGACAACTGGCGCATCATCACAAAGGACAAATGGGTCCTAGACATTATCTCACAAGGATACAGATTCCATTTCCACACCTTGCCAAGGATAAAAGGAATGCCAAACCTGCCACAAAATCAATGGGCAGAGGCACAAAAACAAATTACAGCTCTCATGGACATGAGAGCCATTCAACTGGTGCCTTCACAGGAGCAAGGCCAAGGATTTTACTCAAGGCTCTTTCTAGTCCCCAGAAAGGACAATGCTTGGAGACCCATTCTGGACCTTTCAATTCTAAACACCTTCTTGCAAGTACCCAAATTCAAGATGCTAACACTACAGCAGCTTCTTCCCATGTTGGGCAAGAAAGCTTGGCTAGTAACGTAGGACCTCAAGGAGGAAATTGCAGAAGATACCTCAGTTTCATTGCAGGTTCAACCCATTACCAATTCTCTGCACTGCCCTTTGGCTTATCTACTGCGCCCAGGGTCTTCACAAAATGCCTGGTACCAGTAATTGCATACTGCAGACAAAGAGGAATTCAAATATACCCATACCTGGACGACTGCCTCATCCAAGCAGAAAGCAAGGACATTCTCTTACATCATCTGACTTTTGTAAAACACCTTCTAAGTTGCCTAGGGTACACAGTAAATGAAAAGAAATCAAAACTAGTGCCCTCACAAAATATGACATTCCTGGGTGCCAGCTTGAATACAATGGCCCAGATGGCTTATCTGATGCCAGAAAAACAACTACAACTAACTCAATACTTCAAAATAATGGCAACAAAGACCCAACTCCCTGCAAGAAAAATTCTGCAGGCCTTGGGCTTCATGGCATCTTGCATACCACTAATACCATTTGCAAAACTGCATATGAGGAAATTACAATGGTACCTGAAAAGCGTATGGACTCAACACAGCCACAGCTTGGAAACAATGATACCTCTCATTCCCTGCCTTCAACAGGAGTTTCTATGGTGGTCACAGGCATGTCACTTCAACAAGGGTCAGCCTTTCACCTTACCCCCAGCCAGGCAAACTATGACAACAGATGCATTGGACTATGCCTGGGGGGCACACATGGCAGGACGGTGCGTTCAAGACATATGGACTGCAGATCAAAGGAATCTGCACATCAATCAAAAAGAAATGCTAGCTGTACAGAAAGCTCTGACAGCCTTCAAGGATCTATTACATCAAGGACAACTTACAATAAGGATGGACAACACCACAGTAATGTGGTACATAAACAAACAAGGGGGTACACACTCCTACCCTCTATGCAGGCAAGCAGTGACCTTGTGGAACACAGCACTGGCTTACCAAGTTCAATTACAAGCTCAATTCCTGCCAGGAAAAAAGAACACATTGGCAGACGACCTAAGCAGAAACATCATGGATCCCCACGAGTGGAAACTGGATCCACAAGTATTTGCAATGGTAACTCAAAAACGGGGGCGCCCAGCCAGCTATCAAAATTTTGCACAAGGACATTTCACCATCAAGCTTGGAAAGTGGACGCGCACTCATTCAGTTGGAAAATGCTGACAGTATATGCCTTTCCTCCATTGCCCCTTCTCACGAAGGTGCTGCTGAAAGTCAGGATGGAGAGACCCCGAATGATACTCATTGCCCCAGACTGGCCACGCCAGCACTTATACCCACTACTAAGGAACATGACCCAGGGCCCACCATGGATTTTATCACAAATTCCTCATCTGCTCACACAGCAAGACAGTCAGATTCTACACAGCCAGCTCAAAACCTTAAATTTGGCTGCATGGCAAATCATCTAAGCAACCAGCCAGCTCCTCTTTCACAAGCTGTTATGGATGTCATTCTGGAGGCCAGGAGGCCCAGCACCAGGAAAGCCTACTCAGACAAATGGAAAAGATTTTGCACCTGGAACCAAGGTAAAGGCCAAAATACCCTTCAGCCGGACATACCTCAGATTCTACAATATTTAACTGAGTTGTTACACAAAGGACCTTCTTTTTCATCTATTAAAATCCATGCCTCAGCTATTTCAGCTCACTTCAACATGTATCCTCCCTTATTTTCACATCCACTTCTAAGGCAGTACCTCAGGGGGTCCAAAACATTAGGCCTCCCAGGAGAGCGCCAACACCAACTTGGGACCTCAATTTTGTTCTGGAAAAACTTACGCTGCCACCTTTTGAGACAGCTTTCTCAGCTGATTTAAAGTTTATATCATGGAAGACTGTCCTGCTGCTAGCAATTACTTCAGCCAGAAGAGTCTCAGAGCTACAGGCACTAATGGCAGAAGAGCCTTTTCTCATTTTTCATCAAGACAGAGTTTCTCTACAAACTAACCCCTCCTTTATGCCAAAGGTGGTATCCAGTGTGGCTCTAAATCAAACCATCAATTTACCCACCTTCTTCCCAAATCCACAGAACAAAGGAGAAAGACTCCTGCACTCCTTGGACATTCACAGGCAACCACGTTACTACTTGGATAAAACTAAGGTTTTCAGAAAATCTGACCAGCTTTTTGTATCCTATGCTACAGCATCACAAGGAAAGGCTATCTCAAACCAGACCATTTCCAAATGGATAGGACATTGCATACGTTTTTGCTACACCCATCATGGGAAACCAGTTCCTGCTAGCATAAGACCCCACTCCACCAGGGCAGCAGCTACATCTACAGCCTTCCTCAGGGGGGGTGCCAACCAAGGATATTCTGGAAGCTGCAACTTGGGAGTTCAGTACACACCTTCACCAAACACTATCACTTACCACTTTACTCTAAGACTAGAGCTGGCTTCGCCACTGCAGTTTTGCAGGGCCTTCTAGCCTCCTCTAACCCTGTTTGACTCCACCTCCCCATCCTTAGCTTTGGGATTCTACCCAAGTGTGATGACTGCAGCAGGGTAACACGATGAACATAGTACAGTTTTGTACCTACCATAAATGTAGATGTTCGAGTGTATACCCTGCTTCAGTCCAGGTTACCCTCCCTCCATCCCCTCTGACCTAACTAAAACCTTTCAATACCTTAAAATCTGATACAACCTTTGTGGTGTATTTGCTTATAGCTGGAGGGATGTTTTGTTTGTGCTAAACTTTTATTATTGGTACTATCTACTGACCACCTTTTGGGGGGCACCTGACATCTGGGGCAAGAAAAACTGAAGAAAATGGCGTTGGATGCCTCTTATATACCCCTGGCGCACTGACGTCAGGGAAGAAGCGACAGCAACCGACGCCGGACCAAGACTTTGGAATTCAGGCCGACTGTGGGACCGCCTGACGACAGGATAACCCCAAGTGTGATGACTGCAACAGGGTATACACTCGAACATCTACATTTATGGTAGGTACAAAACTGTACTTTTTCATGTTTGTGGTCAGTTGCTGACTGATGTGAACAGGTGCCCAACTTTCCTGTTGCTAGAGTCTGAAGTAGAATACTCAAGATTGTAAAATTAAGAAAATGTTGAACCTGCCCGTATGTCTGAATCAGCATACATATAAAGTTGTATGTGCTGTTTTCTTCTCTGATAAAAGGCAAACAAGGATATCTTTCAATGGGCAGCCACAACCTAAAAATATTTTAGTCAAATCAATACCCTTCCGTATTTTCCAGTGCCTTTCTATCCTAAAGCAACTTTTCTTAGACATAAATTGTAAGACAGGGCATTTGTGTGGTAGATTGCACATTTCTTTGTATGCTTCTTGTATGGTAGGGAGGGATGAGAAATTTTCCTTTTTTGTAGAAAAATAGGTTCAGATTATTTTTTTTCTGAGGATGCCGGTCTTAGAAATCTTGGAGGTATAGCAGGGATCCAGGAGCCTCTTGGAAGTCTGGAAAAACAGAGCACAGTCTAAGGGCAGAAGGATTTCTAGACTTTTTTTTTTTTAGCCAGTGATAGACATTTCTTTCCATTGATTCCTTCAGCACTCCTGCCAGTTCAGTCTTGCTTTCATTTAACTTCCATTCAGGCATCCCGTTTAGTTGGGACCAGTGTTTTTCATTATAGATAGAACTAAAACAACATTATATTAGAAAAGTATTTGAAATTAATTTTATAGTCAGTTTACAAACAGAAATTTCTGTCAAATCACCTTTATCAGCATATTCCAAGGACACCAAAGGAGATGCTAACCAGCACAGAGCCTGCTTTATGCTATGTGTTAAGTCAGAGTCATAAGAGTAGCATGTCCATTACTTTTCTAGTCCCAGAGAGGTGCACTAGGACTTGGAAGACACCTTTTAGATTTGTCTAGTCTAGTCAAGCACCAGAATCAAGAAATTAAATTTGGTTCTTCCTCTTCTATTTCAGGGAGTCTAGATAACAAGTCTGTACATGCAAGATGCTTTGACATGGCCCTGGTTTTTAATTCCAGAGGGTATTTTTCAGGCTTCAAATGGGAAATGGGAAAGTAGCACTTTCGGTTTGCTGCCATTTGGTCTAGCAACATTACCTAGAGAGTTCACCATTTGTGTGCCTTCTGCCATAATGGCATTCGTAGACAGTAGGAGATGCACATCTATCCTTATTTGTATGACTGACTCAGTCAAGCTCAATTGTCTCAGTCATTTAATAGGCTAATCTGTGTTATCTCAGATTTCTACTTGGCCTGCACATTCCATGGTTAGCAACCACCACAGTGAGTAGGGCATTCTTAAAAGGCACCTTCTACTTCAGACCACCTCTCCCACCTCTGGAAGTGATCCCATACTATCTTGGAACATGTAGTTCATTTGGAAGCTTTAACCAAAGCTTCCTTCGAGACTTCAATATGGACCTTAGATTTTTTTTATCTTTGAAACTTTTCTTTTTAATTTCACAGGAGACCTTTGAGCGCAACATAAACCAGTCTATTTATCCATAATCTATTTTCATTCACTTCAGCTATTGGTTGTTGGACCCAATTGGATCTAGCCTCGTTACCGACTCTGAAGTTCTTCAGTTCCAGGTCTCTTACTTGTCTCCTACCCATAATTTCCTGAACTTCACCTCATTACCTCAGGTCTCATTTGACACCTGAAGATTTCAGTTGTTTCAACGAGGGCTCAAAGTTACTATATCCTTTTGTGGTTTCCTACTTGCTAATCTTGCTATTGGCATTCCTCCTCCCCTCTCTCTCTAGATAGTGTTGTAGCAGTTTCAAAGTTCATTATCTTTAGCTTTAGGTAGATTAGGTTAGTCGCAGAAAGTGATATATATCCAAGTATATATATATATATATATATATATATATATATATATATATATATATATATATATTTAGTGAATATAATAGTAGTAATTTGCATAGCAGTTCAATGCTTCTGAACTTTGGGAGTGTGTGTGTGTTTTTCCTAGAGTTACAAGTTATAGCTGATGGACAAGGTTTAAAAAATACATGGAGTGTGGTCAGAGGCTCCCTCCCTAAGACCCACACTCCTTGCATGTTTAATGTTTGGGCACTGCCCATCTTTATACACAGTGTCAGACCTGCTATTCATTCAGCTCTCAGGCTCTTCAAACTAGGAGGGATAAATCGATTCTGAAAGGTCTCTTTCCCCTTCAGACAGTGTGTGCTGTACCTTCCACTTCCTCAACTGCCTCCTGTCCCTGCAAAGACAAGAGGCCCAAGGACAAGAAGAAAGAGAAGGGGGTCGAGAAAGAAAAAGCTAGTTAAAAGACAAAGATAAGATGAACGAAAAGGAGAAATCACACTCTTGAAGTCCTGTAAGTACTCTCCAAGTACAACTGTGTTATCCAGTTTGGATCCCAAGGTTCCACAAAGTTCGGAGCCAACTGTTCTTCAGAATTGTCTGGCACTTCCTCAGCCCTGGTTCTCCCTGAACCCTCAGAATTTTAGTCTACACTCACTGATCCTCCAAGAACAAAGGTACTTGTGACCATTTTTCGTGGTGGTGTCGACTTTGTCTTCCAGAAACCTGACTGAACAAGATGCTGACAGGATTTTGAGAAAGTTCCTCAGAATGCCGATTCAGTTGGGAAAGTACTGAGGACTGGACCAACTATCCCTCCTCCTCTTCATTATCTGGTCCCTGTCCACCCCTCAGACCCGGCTATCTCAGATCTATTATGTCCCAGAGTGCCTTTGTCAAAGCTGACAGTAAAAGTGACTTCAACTCCAATAGGTTTCATTCCTCTTTTAAGTACATTTGGATCAGGAAGAGACTGTGAGCCAGCTTCAGCACCGTGGATCTAGGGGATGGGTCAACACAGAATTTGTTGGAGCCATCTCTTCCCCTCCGTGCATCGGCTCTCAATAGCTAGTGACAGAAATCTGCCTCAGGGTCGAGACCTCTTGGTTCTGGAACTTCCTTTCTGTCTGTGGGCAGGAGGGCTCTGGTGGAGCTGAAGGCTTCTTCAGCCTTCCAGGTTTTTGAGCAGGACCTTTTGATATCAAGGGAGAAACCACATCCATCTAGTTTGGTTCCATCCAATCCCAGGCAAGAATCATCTTCTACTTCCCATCTTTTTGCCAAGGAGAGCTAATTCCACAGGCTTTCCAGTCTACATGCTAACATTGGCTCCCAGTCTGATTCAAAACCTTCCAATCATCGCCCCCGGAACTGGTTCACAGAAAACACACAACAAGTGGAAACACTTAGACTCTTTTCCAGTTCTCCAGAGTCTTTCACAGAAGACACAGACTTGGATGAAGGTGAAGGCTCCCCAAGATCCTTACTGAAGACGTCACCTTTGTAGAGATCCTCAGATTAATGAAGGAGGGGGAGGTAATGGTCCACCAAATAACCCTTCTCTGTGTTCCTGGAGGCCTTTGGTTCCAGTTCACCCTTGTCTTGGATGATACCAACCATTTTCTCACTCATTACTTTGATGGTACAACAGGTATGGAAGGAACCTGTGATGGTGGAGCCCATCCCTAAGAAACCTGATAGGATTCTGGCAGCACCTAAAGATCAGAAACAGAGCAAAGTTCCACTGGTGGATGCATTGGTGGTAGTGGCAGCCACAAAGAAGGAACTATCAGAAGAAAGTTCCTTGGTCTGTCCCTTTAACAGGGAGTCTAGGATTATGGGTCATTTTGAGAACTGGACATACGCTTCAACAACTTTCACCCTTAGAGCTTGTAATTATTTAGCCCATGTTACTGGATTTCAGAGAGCAACAAAATCAAGAAGATTGAGGATTTTTGCTTGGAAATATGTACACAGATATTTTTTGTAGTCTAAGTTGATTCCAGAGAATTTTTCCTCAGGTAGACAGCAAATGTTGGAGGTGTTATGGAGAAGAAAGAGGTATTTGGGAACATATTTTCTAGGAGTGTAATGAGTTGGCAGACTTTGAAGATTCCCTGCAGACTACTCTATCAGAGACACTAGGTGAGCAAATTAATATAACTAAGGAAATGATTTTTCTGAGCTGTGATAATAATCAGAATTGTCTAGACATAGTAAGGCCTTGCTGATTCTAATTATGGTGGCTGCCAAAAATACAGTACTAGAAAATGGAAATCAAAGTGTAAACCAACTGTACTAGAAGTAGTGAATATAGTAACAGAGTTAAAACAACTGGAATTGGGATATTTAGAAATGGGTAGAAGTAAATTACATAGGAGAAGTGGGAACTGTGGGAACAATACATACAGGGGAGGAATGAGGTTTAAAAGAAGCAGGATTTGAATGAATTATGTAATGTTTGACTGACAATGATTGGGTAGATTATAAGTGATGTATAAAGTTTGCAACTAAGGTTATGTCAGTATGGTTTGTTTTCATTTGTATAAAAAAATGGTTCTAGCCTAACTGGGAGTTGAACTATGTATTGAATTCCGAGTACAGGGGGTCTTGGTCATTTTATGGGAGGTTTTTGAATGATATAATTATATTTTGAACTGATAAGAGAAACAAACTGGAGGATTTTTTTAACTTCCTCCATGGGACCACTACTTTTTTGAAATTTACCACGACTAAGTCTAGTGAGTGTATTAACTACTTGGACATTACAATTAAGAAAAATAAGGAAAGAGCCAGGTTTGAGTCTAATATTTACAGAAAGCCCACATATTCAAATTCATTGTTACATTTTTCTAGCTGCCATCCATATCACCAAAAGAAATCCCTAGTAAAGGGACAGGTGGTAAGATTAGCTAGGATGGTTTCAGAGGACACTGAATTTGAAACACAAAGTACTGTGTTAAAGAATATGTTTAGGAAGAGAGGTTAACCCTGATAGCTTCCTTGGTGGAATTTTTCAAGAAGTAGAGTTTAAAAAAAGAAATGGGTACTTCGTCCCTTTGTTAAGGAAGAAAGAAGGGGTTAGCCCCATTGTGGAGGGAAACCATGAAGATACAGAACAAAAGTTTAATAGAGCGTTGATTTTAACATTCAACAGTGACTTTTATGGTATTAAGCACATTATTGAAAAAAATGGTGTCTCTTCCAAATTAACAATAACTGGGCTAACACAGTAGGTAATGTCCCTGGAGTGGTATATAAAAGAGATTTGTGTATTAAAAACATGGTGGAGAGAGAGAGAGTGATCCCATAGTGGCTGGAAAAATGTCATTATTGTAACCAATGTAAGTATATAATTGAGCAGGATTTGGTGGAGTTGGAGAACTATGGGAGTATATATTTAAAGAGAAAGTAGGACTGTAGCTCCAAGGGGGTTATATAACTGTCCCTGTGCCAAAATTGTCCAGGATATTACATCGGAAAAAAATAGGTTGTCTTAGGACTCTGATATACCAGCATATATAAAGCATAAAGAAAAAAGATAGGAATAACGCATTATTTAGACATATCAAGGGAAATATGGAACATGGATTTAAATTCATTGCCATTGATCATGTACAGCAAACATTCAGGGGTGGATGTTAGAATATAAGGAACTGCAATGTTTTATAAGTAATGTTTTAAAACTTAATGCAGGGTTTGAATTACGGTAAGTATGGTTTTTATTCAGACAGAATTGTTTTTTAATATAATGTTTTTAAATATATTGAGAGAAATATAGACGTGTGTGTGTGCTATTTTTATCTTTATATATGTAAGTGGTGTACTTGTGAGTAATAAGGTGTAGATTGTTATAAGGTTGTGTATTGGTTACTGCATCATCCAGTTAGAGGGATGTGAGGATTATATAATGTGGCTGTTCGTTATTGGCTTTGTTCTGATGAAGTCATGTATACCTGTGGATGAAAACGCTAAACTAATAAATTAATTGCAGTGAACTTCTGGTTCCTGGTCATCCTTTGCGGTTGCTTGATTCAAAGTTCATGTTTTTGTTTTACATCCACAAACAGGGAGGAACACACTCCTACCCCCTTGTATTGAGAAACCGTGACAATCTGACAATGGGCAAGGTCTTTTCACCACTTTTTAATAGCAACACATATCCCGGGGTCGTCCATTGTACTTGTGGACAAATTGAGCAGATCTGTCTTAATGCCTCATGAATGGTCTTTCAATTCAGCAGTGGCAACTTTGATTTTCAGTCACGGGGGCCAACCTTGTGGTGACATGTTTGCATCCCACCTAAATAGTAAGTGCTGCAGTTACTTTGCCCTGATACCTCTGAAGGATCAATCAGCAAAGGATGCTGTAGTCCACATTTTGCCCCCCAGGTCTCTTCTATGTTTTTCCTCTATTGCCTTTGATAAACATTTTGTACAGAAAGCAAGAATGTGCAAGGGCAGGATTATCCTCATTGCTCATTTCTGGCTTTGACTAATGGTTTCCTTTCCTCTGGTCTCTCCTAGAACATCCTTCATGGATGCTGGACCATTATTAAGACCTACTAACACACCTGTCTGGGCTGCCTCCTTTAGACCAGAAAGCCATGAAGTTAACTGCTTTGTTCCTCCAATTCTAATGTTAGCCAGAAAACCAAGCTGCCTTCTTTGTTTGTTCAGATCATATCACCCCCTCAAAAACAGACCATTTTGAAAGTTTACCATAGCAAATGGAAGAGAGTCTCCATTTGTGCTATGTCAAGGAGTTTAGATCCTTTCTCTGCACCTATTTATTCCATTTTAGAATTCCTGTCAGAACTTTTCCACAGTGGCTCCAGTTATTCAACTATCAAAGTGCAAATGGTAGCTATCTGAAGTTTCCACATAGGCCAGAATGGCAACTCGTTAGCTTCTTTGAGTCAGATTCCCTTCAAGAAGGCCTTACATTCTCCTACAGTCACCTGTCAGAGACCTGGTACCTCTGTGGGACATTACCATCATGTTACAGGTATTGACTCAACCACTCTTTGAACTTGAAGCATCAATTGATTTGAAGATTCTCTCTCTTTGATAATTTTAAATTGGCAGTTCTTTCAGCCAAGTGGATTTCAGAGACGCAAACACTTTCCTGCAAGCCGCCATATTTGGTTTTTCGTAAAGACAGAGTTTCTTTAAGAACGGATGCCTGTTTCCTTCCCAAGGTGGCATCTGAATCAAATTTAATTCTGTCAATAAACCTACCATTTTTTTCAAAGATTCTCAAACAACTCTCATACATTGTACATATGCTAGAAGTTCATCACCAGCTTAGGTTCTGTCTTCATCGGACCAAACTATTCAGAAAATCAGATAAATTGCTTGTGGCATTCTCAAAACCTAGATTGGGCAAAATAGTGGCTAAGGTTACTCTATCTAGATGTTATCCAAATGCATTTACTGCATTTGCAGTCAAAGGGTTGTTTGTCTTAGTCTAAACCGAAGGCTCATTTTACAAGGGCAGTGGCCACTTCTACAGCCTTTGCCAATAGACTACCTATTGATGATATTTGCGCAGCATTTACTTGGTCAGTAGTTCATACCTTTGTATCTCATTACAAGCCTAATGAACAGTCTAGATCACATTCTTGCTTTGGTTGCACCATCCTCAGGAATGTCCTCCTTTGATGGTCTATAAGCTTGGGAATTTGTCCCATGGCTGAAGTGGATGAAAATAAACATTGGATATGAAAGTTATGTGCTCACCATAATAATAGATCCATGTTCTGTGGTTTTTGCCTGTTGCAGCCTCCCTCCAATCTGCCCCCTGTCAAATTCTCACAGTTGGGCTTCTGATGACCAAGTTGACTCTGTTTTACCCTGTCTGTCAGCAGTCCTTGTTACCCATTCTTATAATCCTGCCATTTCTTTCTATTTTAGTGTAGTATGAGGTATTGCCAACTATGCCAGGAGAAGTAGGGCAGTGGATGTGTAACGTATGCCAGCATAGCTAGCTGGAGTTTTGTAAAGAATTATATGTCATTTGTATATCAAACTGATTTGTACAGGTGCGTATGTTGAAAATGTGTTTGTAAAGCTGGATGTGTTAAAAAATGTACCAACAGTGGGTCCTGCTGGACAGCAAAGAAATGCACCTGTATGTCAGACTGTATTGTAACTGCTGAAATTAATATATTGTAACAGAAGATACTGGAAGAGAAGAGGTAATTCTCAGTCCAGCTAACTTTGAAAAATTGTCTGAAATTAAGTTACCTGGTTTAGGCCATAAAGACTGTATCTTACAGTTCTGATTACAGACAGAGACAATGTCTGTGAAAACCAGGACTTAGGAATCCTACTGCATTGTCCTTAGGGGTGAGCTAATTGCTACCTTGGAAGAGTGGAAGTTTTTGAAATGGTGTTATAGCTTCCAGATGCCGTAACACATCTGAGCAAAGCTCTGTGTGTGCCTTTGGTAACACATATGTGCAAGATTCTGGCTCATTTTCTAGTAAAGGGGATAGTTTGGGAACTAGAAGTCAGGTGATCAGATGTATTTCATATCATTCTGTAATCCAGCGCTGAAATGAGACTGAAGTCTCAGGGCAGTCTGTTTTTGAAACCTGACAAAGAAGGATCACTCACCCACTTCATCTTGCCTTGCTCTAGTAAGTGAAGTAGGGAACAGTAATTCTTTAAATCAGTTAGGAAAGCATTGTGAGACTTGTTAAGTATTGTTTTTCTGCATCTGTTTGTACCTTTCCATCTGTGTTATTTTTAATATTTCCTGTGATTGAAACTCTGGTGTTTATTGTAAGTAGATATTTAGTATTTTCATGTTCTTTTATTATTTATTATTAAATATATATTTAAACTTTTTATTGTGACTAGTCTTTTAGATAGTATTTTAACATTTGAGAGTACTTGTATTTATTTGGTGACACTGTGGCCACTCCTGAAAGCCTTGCTGCATTGGTCAAACACTAATATTTGTATTAGTATTAATTTTACTCAGTATAATTGGGTATCCTTGTAAGAGTCTTAGAGTAGCTGGGTTTAGAGTGTTTTGATGAAAGTACCTACCTTATAGTCTGGGCAGAGAGGGCATAACTGGCAAATCTGTGTCACCCCTTTCCCAGGTGTGTGTGTGAAAATCAAATCTGTGTGTGTGTCAGCTACTTGGAGCAGGTACACAGAGCACTGGTTTCACAGAGAGGGTGGTGGAGGAGTTGGCTTGGAGCACTCGGCTGAGGATTCATCTGTACAGCTGTGGTCAGTGTGGGGTCTTATTTAGGGCCTGGTGAGAGAGAGAGATGAAAATCCAGCCCCAGGACGGGAGTGTTCCATATGTGCCTGCTCTTAAGAGAAATTGTGCTTGGTGCAGAGAACTGCATCTGGAAACTGTGTGTGTATCTGTTTCTGTTCTAAGTGAACATCCCTCACTGGTGTCAGTAGTGAGGACTGAGGCTACTTGATTACTGGCCCAGAGGAGGGACATCACACTTGTATTCTGGATTTAGACTTGAACAGGGTTTATTTGTTTGATATACACATGTATAAGTTTAGATATGGTGATAATATCTTAATGGGGGCAAACTCGATCTGAGGTGGAGTGCAGAAAATTATGTATGGGAGGAGTCAGAAACCTGAAACTGAAGAACTTCAGAGTCAGTGCCGAACTCAGATCTTGTCACATCTGACAACACACAGTTGAACCAGATGATAATCAGACAACATGAATCTGTCACTATGGTAGGTACATACATTTCATTTTTTTCCATAATGATAACATCAAAGTGGGGTATCTTCTGTATTACATGGGTTTCAAAAGGGTACTGGAATATTTTATATTAGTAGGACCAGATAATTCAAGAAAAAATTTTGGCTGTTTGTATTATTTATTTCCCATAGTCAAGGTCTGGCCGTATACCTTGTCTAGGTACATTTCTGATGCATGACATTTTGTTGCATTTCTTTGGGATGTGTCCTGCCAGCTGTACCCAAGGTCCGCATCACTATGGTTGTGACCATGTCTGAGCATTCCTCAGAAATGTTTCTGTATAGGGCCTTTGCACAGCTTTAGCACTGTACAGTCTCAACACTTATTTTGCATTCAGGGCATGTTCTTCCATTGGGAGCTATTTTTGTCAAAATAATGTTGGTCTAGTTGAGCCCATAAAATATGTACCTGGGAGCTCTGCTCTGTAGGTTGCCAAAGATAGGCCACTACTAGTTAGATGTAAAAGTTATGTGTTTACCATAATTCTTGATTTCTGTACATACCATAATACTCAATTTTTAAGTAGTACATTCACTGGGACATCCCGTCAGTGGTCTGACTGCCATTCACTGCACATAGATTTTGGCTAGCATCACTTTCTTTGTCTTTTTTCTTTTTTTTCTTTGCTTTTAAAACAGTACATAAATCAGTTGTAAAACAAACAAATAACTGTTTACATAGGTCCACACCTGATCAATAGATCAACAACAATTAATATTTTCAAGTAAGTCTTTAAGTTTAAGCCAAGATTTATATGAATGTGTAATATTAGAAGTTCTCATCTTTACAGCATGCAGTTCACTACTGCAAACAGTTTTTGCCATACCAATAAATTCAACACTAGAGGGGGTAACTTTACTTTTCTGGTTTTCAGTTATTATTTTTCTGGCTGTAGCAAGACCAGACCAAAGAAGAGGCATTTGGATTTTTGGAATCATCTCCGGAATCAGAGCATTAAATAAAACTAAAGATTTAGAAATATTACAGCTGCATCACTGAGTTTGAATAAAGTTACTAATTTATTTCCAAAAACGGAGAGATGACTGCAAATTCCTATACCATAAGCATCCAATCAGCTTTTAGAATCACATCTTCAGCATTTAATTCTACTTGATTTCTACATGATTGTAATTTTGTTAGGAGTGACAAAAGCTCTGTGTAAAAATTATCAAGTGAAAAGTTTTCATTATAATGAAGATGTAGCTTTATCTATAGATTTTAATGTTAATTTCTTGTATTTTTCAGAGAAGTCTTCATTATTAATTTTTGAGGAGTAATTCCAATAAGAATTGTCTAAATATATGACATTTAACTTAAGGATTTTATACATTTGTGACAAATATGATTTATTTTGCATCCATTATTTATCTTAAATAATTTTATACATTTGTGACAAATATGATTTATTTTGCATCCATTATTTATCTTTTTTTAAGAATCCCAATAAAATATCTTATTTACCTCTGTGTTCACAAAGTCTCTAAATATTTGTAAAATTAACCATTTCTCAGAATCTTGATTGTATTTGGACCTTAAATTTTCAACATTATATATATATATATATATATATATATATATATATATCAGTACCATTTAAGAATTGATGCCAATAAACTAAATTACTTTGATGTTTCAGTACAAGCATTTTGTTGAAGTTATGAGTTTCTAAGCAGTCATTTGTATATATAATTGGAAACATAGAACATATTAAGTCTTTAATACATTGGTTAGAATATGTGACCTTTTGGAAAGAGGAAATTATGTTATTTACATAGGGAATTTGAGAAGATGGTGTAATACCATTTACACAGAAATATTTTATTTACCAGATAAAACTATAGGTAGTAGTAGTTATGACTGGTTGTGATATGTTTTTAATTAACTAATAATAAGTTTTGATGTATCTGTTTCCATTTTGAATCGTAAGGTGAATTTATCCACAACGCTATAACTTTTATAGTTGTTGAAGTAGTATATGATTGAATATCATGGGATCCTATTCCACTGTTATCCCAAACTTTTTTGTGCCAATCAAAGGGATCTCTTGGTTTATTAGGATGATAAAAAATTAAGTAGAATGTTTATCATCTTCTTCAATTTTTTTGGTGGATAAGAGTACTAAAATTGTAAGACAAACATTATTTTATGGAGAATGACCATCTTAATAAGCATTAATTGTTATTCAGTGGTAAAGAAGAGTTTGTTCCAATTTGTGACTAAACTTAAATTTTTATCAACCACCTGTTGGAAGTTTGTATAATTTCTTTACTATTAGACCAAATGGTTATACCAAGATATTTCATTTGATTGCTCTTCCAATTGAAGTTAGAATATTTTTGTATGATTTTTAAAATTTTTATTAATAATGTACTTTTTTATTATGATTAAATCTTAAGTTTGAGATTTCTTCAACCTGACTCATAGAACTATTTATATGTTCTAATGAATTTTCTGTATTTCCTATTGTTAGTAAAATATCATCAACAAAGAGATGAGTCTTTAGTTTGAAATCTTCCTTTATTTTAATGCCATTAATCTTCTTATTAGTTATAATACTAATTGCAAAGGGTTCTATAGCTAATGCAAAAAGTAAAGGTGATAATGGACAGCCTTGTTTTGTGCTTTTTTTTTGTAGTTTAAAAGAATTGAAAAGAAAATAACCTATTTTAACATAAGCACAAGGGTTATTGTGTAACTTAGAAATTAATGCAATTAGCTCAGGTGAGAAATTATACACTTTGTAAGGGTTTTAAACAAGTACGACCAGTTAACTGAGTCAAAACCTTATGTAATTTGAGACTAATGATAGAAAGTTCTTTTGTATTTGCATAGTCTGTTAATGTGTGTATTCTTAATATTATCCTTTACTTGTCTATTTGTTAATTAGTTTAGGTATATATAGATTAATTCTGTTAGCTAAAATGGGCATGAACATCTTATAGTCCACATTTAAAAGTGAAATGGGTCTGTATAATGAACACTGTAGTATCCTTATATTGTTTTAAAATAGGTGACACAAGGGAATATATCCATGATTGGGGGGGACTTAAGCAGTTGTTTTTATTTATTTGTAGACCTTATCTAATATTTAAAACTGCATCATCCAGTAGTATTTTATATTGTTCTAGTATAAGACCATCTAAGCCCAGCACCTTATTTTTTAACTTTTTTATTTGATACTTCTGTTAAAGTGAACAGTCTATATTTTTTTTATTATTTGTTTACTTGTTAATTTATTATTTATATTTTCCCTTAGAAAACTGTCAACTATATCATCGTTATCTAGGTTGTTTTATTATTTACATTTTCATAAAATATTTTAAAGGTCTTAAGAATACCTTTAATATCTGTTCTGCTTTCTTTTTTATTTATGTTTGTTATAATTTTTTTGATATGATTTAGTTTATTCACTTTATTTGATCTAAGAGCAATTTTATGCAAGCTTAAAGGATTTACCTAATATGCCTGAAATGTAAGTTTTTCCAGGTTTATTGAAACTTATGATTTAGAATTTCAACATATTTTGTAATTAATTTTTTAAGTTCAGACTGACTGATGATGGGGGGCCGGCGACAGTGGTGCAGCGGTTAGCGTTGCCACCTGACAGCAAGAGGCTCTCCAGTCCGATCCTTGGCTGGGCTGCCTGCTGGGCAGAGAGCGCATGTCCTCATGTGGGTTTCTTCCAGGTGCTCCGGTTTCTTCCCACATTCCAAAGACATGCTGTAGGTGGATTGGACACTCTAAATTGGCCCAAGGCGTGAGTGCGTGCCTTCTGTGTAAGGTTGAGTGCTGGGCTGGCAACTCGACACCATGAAAACTCCACTGCCAATCATGAGCGAACAGGTGATCTGCTGTGGTGACCCCTAACCGGGAAAAATCTGAAAGATGAAGAAGACTGACTGATGATGTCATTTGATTTTAGATTTAACTTTGTGTCTATTTTGGCCTATAGTGTATTCAAATCTTTGTCCCATTCTCTTGTTTTGCTAATATACCAGCTTGTAGCTCTTCCATTTAAGTAAGCCTGTAGTGAATCCCACAGGATAACATTAGTTACTTTACCATTCAAGTTTATTTCTAGGAAATTGTCGATCTCTTTAAACATACCAAGCCTTGAATCCTTTTATTTTAATAATGTGCACTGATAATCTCCTGTGATGTATTAGATTGTCAGTTTTTAAAATATTATTAAAGATTATAGCATTATAGTCCGATAATGGACATGAAACTATTGAAACTTCTCTGATTATGTAATATATTGTTTGAGACAAAAAATGTATCAGTATTTATTTGTGCTACATATCTATATGAATAATGGGTACACTGAAGTGATTTAGTTTTTCTTAGCTCTTATATATCCTTTAAAGTCATTAGTTTTATAAAATTTATTAAGTGTTTGGCTGAAAATGTGATTCTCGGCTTTCTATCTGCAGTGGAATCTTTCTCTGATAAAATACAATTAAAATCACATGCCGTTATGACTTCACCTTTCATTTAACAGGCTATAGTATCTAAATAACTTTTTGCATCTTTAGCTCCAACCCCTGGAATCCAATAAGAGTTGACCAATGTGTATAGTTTTCTGTTTCACTCAGTTACAGCAATGCTTAACATACCATTTTTATCAACATGGGTATCTTTTACTTTAGACATTACTGTTGAGTTCTTCTATAAAATGAGGTTGCCTCTTCTTTTAGCTCAAAAGCCAGAACCTGCTTAAACCAAATAATTCTTTAATGAAAATGTATTTACATATTTATTAAGTAAATGTGTTTCCTGTAGAAATACTATTTCAGCTTTATGTAATTGCAAGTATTTGAACAGACCCCCCCCCTTTACTGGATTATTCAGTCTGTTAATATTAATAGATATGCATTTAGAATCAGACATTTATATAAGAGAGAAAAATGCAGGTATGATGAAATTGCATTTATGTACAGAACCTATATGCTGTGTATATATATATATATATATATATATATATATATATATATATATATATATATATATATATATAAAACAATATGAAAGCTTCAGCTAGGGGCAAAACTTCTGAAACAAAAAAAATTACCTAATGATATAATCCCAAAACATTCTACCATGGAATAAAGTATTCCTAGTTTGTTGAAAAAGCTGAACAAATGACATCTCAAACTCTTCATTAAGCTAACAAAGCCTACCCCATGCTTTTGATTCATATTAGTGTCTCATTTTCTAGTGTGCATCATCTTAAAAAGGCCTGTCAGTGAGTTGTTATGAATAAGAAAAGTTAAAACAGTTGTTCAGAATCTTTATTATAAGATGACCAAACTGAATATCTCTACAATCATCTTTCCACGTACCTCAGATTTATCTCCCTGATCTGTTATAGGTAGGAAGTGAGTTGAATTTATAGCTAAGATGATTTTATATTTTTTTCAATTTTATTTACTATGTGTAAAGTTGTAGATAAGATCAGAAATTCATAGATTAGTACCAGGCTGTCTTGTGGACCACTGCACGCCCAGCCATTTACTCCATGTCAGAATCAAACCCTGCACCTTGTGCCTATAAGGTGACTACCTTAACCACTGTGCCAATCTTCCACCTTTGTAGACATAGTTATATTCTTTAGCTATATACATATTTACTTCTGATCTCTTACTATTTCTGTTTGTATACTATGTCTTGTACTATTACTATATTCCCATGTGTTATGTTTTTGCTATAATTCTAGTGTAGTGTGTCATATAAAAGGATATTTATATTTACCCCTGTATATTTGATACTCTTTAATCTAGTACTACTGTTAGAATCAGTCCTATTAAAATGTAATATCTAATAGTATCTGAACAAACATCTGAAAAATCTTCCCTTTTAAGATTCAAACTTTCCATAATAAATTTTTCGGGTCTATATTAGAGTCTCGAAAGCCAACAATGTCGAATCTGACATTGTCGACACGAGTGAACGCTGAGAATCTCGAACACGTAAACGGAAATTTCCGTAAGGGGAGATTTCCGTTTACTGCAATGTAGTGCATCTCGGAGTTGGTATATTTAAGTAGTGGGGGGGTGCAGGGGGGTTCCCCCCCCCTGCTTAAACCCGTTAGGGTACTTTTTTCTTTTTTTGGGCGGTGTCCACCATATGGTGTTCGATGTTTTGAACCGTCAATCTTATAATATAGACCCAATTTTTCTGAGATATATTTTATCATCATTAAAGAGAAACAATAAAGAAACACAATCTTAATTTTTTTTTATCAGAAGTGTTATTCATACCTCGCAATTGTACAGATTTTCACAGAATGTCCAGATTTTTGCCTCATATTTTTGGTGTATTCCTCCTAAAACCTGTACTTTGCTGGCAAAGAGCTGAGGATTGAAGTAATTAAATAATGACAAACATTTGAGTTTAAGACTCCAAATCCTTCAGAAAATTCATGCTAATACAAAACCTATTATTGTATCAACTTTCTAAGTTTGTAAGAACAATATTTAAAATCTGCCCCTGTTGGTATTGAGTCATTCTGTAGGCTCGTATATGTATGTGTGTGTGTGTGTGTGTATATATATATATATATATATATATATATATATATATATATATACATATACATATACATATACATATACACACACACACACACACACACACACAATCCTTTTAGTGTACTGCAAACATTCAGAACTATTTAACTCTATCTTCTTTCTGTTAATTTACCTGTAGCATATATCCTGGGGATATCATACAAACTGGCCAGAAAGAAGTGGAGAGTTTGAAGCTGAGTAGAATCATGTGAGCAGTGGGAATACAGCAGCTGTCTGAAGAATCTCCAGATGCTGAATGATCCTAATGTCTGTATCATAAAATCCAAATTGCTACAGAAGATTGACAGTCTTATTACGGATCTAAAATTGTGTTGAGTACTAAACATTCAGTTACTCTGTATTCTTTATAGATATATAAAATATAGATAATTTTCAGCAGAAGGTACAAGCACATGCACGCAAGCAGGTGGTACCATTCATGGATAACCGTATGTTTCTAAGCATTTATAGACAGTTATTAGAGACATTCTCTTTTATTACTCTGACCTCCTCTTTAGGCTGTTTCTGTGAAAGATGCTTTCCCTTTCCCCTCACCCACTTGCTGTACGTTCATTTTGTATTGTATTGCCTTACTGGCCTTGTACTGCTTTTGCTGTCTGGTCCTTTTCCCTGTAGGCTTGTCATAACTCCCCTTTTATTATGCTGCTGCACTCATTGGGGGTTCTCAATTTGTTACTGTCCTACAGGCTCCAAGACCATAATTATCACTTACCATTTTCCAGGCTCCAAGACCCTATCTGTCACTTATCATTTTCCAGGCTCCATCAGTCTTTTCTCACCTTCCTTTCTCCATTTAAGCTACTGGAGGACATTTCTTTGAATGCCTACATTAATCCGTAATGCATTCTGGCTCTCCTTCGTTGTACTTCCTTTGCAGTTTATTTCTGTGCTATCCCCCCATAGCATGAATATCTGCACCTGTTTTGTATATCTTTTCTTTCCTGCCTTGTACCCAGTCGAGATAGGCATAGTTTGTCTTTTTCTTTTTTTTTTTTTAATAGCTTCTCCCTTTTTCTTCCACTCACTCTCACTGTATGTCTTAAATATTTTTTAGATCAGGTCACACTCCCAAGTCAAATTTGCTAGCCCTGCTCCTGCACTGCCACTTCTGCAGTACTCTTGCTTTTGAACTCTACTCTCTCTTTTCCACTTGGCTGTATTGACATACATCAGTGTGGGATCCCAGAGTTACTGATCATATGTTTTTAACAGATTCTTGGTTGTACTGTTCATTCTTATTACCTCTTTCCATGTTACTTCATCTGTCATCTAGCCTTTTGCCTCTCCACTTTTCCCTCATCTTTGCTAATTCCCATTGATCTGTCCTTTATTGAAGTCCCTGTAGACTGAGATATTTCCTCTCCACTTTGATTGGCAGTGCTACTGTTCCTCTTCTGTTTCTGTGTTCTTCTTTAATAATCCTGTCTGTCTTCAGTAGGTCACTCGTGATTCTGTTTCTATTCAGCTATCCTTATTTTTCCTTTATCGACAGATGGACGTTGTGTTTCACTGTTGCTATCATAACTGATGGGATTTCCTGCTGCCCTTGGCTGGCCCAACTACCAGAGGAGTTTCTCCTCTTCCTGAAGCCAGCAGACTCCCTTACTGACGTCAAGACATCTGGGTATAAAGTGAATCCGCCAGTGCCATAACGTCAGTTCTTTCTTGCTGTTGAATCCTGAAGCAGAGTGCTAGTCAGTGCATCAGTCAGTCCACACCAGAGAAAGAAGACATGTAAGAAAGAAGACGAAAATAAAATTTGCCAAAGATTCCAAAGACAACCACAAGGCATTCTATAGCTATGTCAAGAATCTAAATGGCAATGCTGAGATCTGCTGTGAGCTACAACAGAATGGCATTAAGTATACTGATCCAAAGGATATTGCCAATTGCAGATCGATTCAGTGCAAACTTCACCCCCCTCTCACCCCACAGGTAAAAAACGCACTCTCCAAAGCTAAGAATACAGCATCCATGGGACCAGACAACATCCCAAGCTATGTTCTACATGAACTACAAAATGAACTGGCAGCCTCACCTCAGGCTTCGTGCCCACTGAGTGGCGCATAGCTACAGTTATCCCACTCCACAAGGGGGGATCCACCTTGTATCCCAGGAACTACGGCCCCATCAGTCTGATGAGCCTGATCTGCAAGGCCATGGAACGTATTGTCATGGAACTTATAAGCAAAGATATTGGCAACCTTCAAACACTGGACCCCACACAGAGAAGCAGCATTTGCAAGTGCCGCTCGGCATTCTGGAATTGTCGGTTTTCGTTCAGACAGACCGACCAAGTTGGGGCAAGTACCGTTTGGGGACACTTTTGTCTGTTTGGGGCTTGAGCACGGCGTTGTTGGGTGCTTTGTTTGCTACTTTTTTAACACTGCGTTAACTTAGCGTTGGTGTGCTAGGGGCTGGTTGTGTGTTTGGTGTTTTGTAAACACGCTATGATTCTCCGACTGACTGGTCTTTCTAAAGAAAAGAAAGAAAAAGTCTTTGCGACAGGATCAGGATAGATGTCACGCCCTGGTTGGACGCTGAAACACTGACTACTTCAGCGGCTCCTTCATTACTTTAATTAGGGTTCTATGCCCCCCCGAAGAGGATTCGGAGGCTGAGGACACTACTCCTCTCGTCCCCTATTCTCGTAAAAGGAGAGAGAATTTTTGTTTTTTTTTCCAGCATATAGGCCCTTGGCCCCCTGGTCTTTCCCCTCTTGGATTATCAATCTAGGGGCAGTCGAGGGCGGTTGCAGAAAATTCCTGAGATTTCGAATGGGAATTTCATTGCCCTTTGGCTTGTCTACTGCCGCCCAGGGTATTCACAAAAGTCCTGGCTCTAATAGCTATCTGGGCGACTGTTTTGATTCTGCTCAAGGCAAAGCACGAACTAGCGTTTGGACTCAACACAGCCCGATTTGGACACTGTCATCTTCTTTCTCTACTTGCACAGATGCCTCGGAGTCAGCCTGGGAGCCTCAGTTTGCTTTGGAAGGATTCAGAGCCTACTTCAACCAGATCCTCACGAATGGAAATTGGACCCTCAGGTATTCAGTTGGAGCAACCTTCACGTGTATGCTTTTCCCTCCTTGCTCTCTTCCAAAAAAGTGCTGTTTGTGAAAGTCAGGACCAAAACCTTGCATGATCCTTATAGGGATTGGCCGCCCCTCGTCAGCATTGGTACCCTGTGTTGAGGCTCATTCATGGAACACCTACCACATTACCACAGATATTGTCTCAGGAAAACAATCAAAAACAATCATTTCAAATTCTCAATGTCATCCCTGCACCCTGACCGCCTGGCTTCTCTGTTTAGAAGGAGAGGAGACTCAGCTCCCTCAACAAGTTTTGATGTTATGTTTGGTTGGAAGCCAGGCAGTAAAGTAGTTGCTGGTAAATGGAGGTAGATTTTTTTTTTTTTTTTAGTGGAGTTCAGTTTGATGTCAAATTGCCTAATTTGAGTTGTACATTGCAATGTTGACTATTTTATTGGACAAGGGTTTGTCTTCTCTTCTAAAAAAGTGCATGCAGCAGCTATTTCTGCTCACTATGATTGGATGACTCTCCTTTCAGCATCCATTTAGAGGGGCAAGAAATATAAGACCCCAATGAGGGGCTCCTACTACCTGCTTTTTATTGGCTGTTACTTCTGCTAGAAGGCTATCTGAATTACAGGCCTCATGGCCTTTTCTGAGACAGAGTTTCCTACATACTAATCCTACTTTTCTTTAAAAGTGGTTTCTAATGGCATTGAACCACCAATCTTCTATACATTTTTTTTTTATGCTAACCCCAAATGAAAAAAAAAAAAAAAATTCTTTTTTTTGGATGTAATAGCAGTTCAGTTGGGATCAGGCCTCATTCTACTAGGGCTACGCCCACTCTACTGCTTTTTGAGAGGGGTAGCTACTAAAGACATTCTAGAGAGGCAGCTACTTGGAGTTCTACATACTTACTAAAAAGCATTTATTATCATTTTATTCTAGGTCTAGGTCTGGGGCTGCCTGCAATCTTGCAATCTTACAGGCCAGCCCCTAAGCCCCTTAGTTGGCCATTGGCTCCTTTTTTTTTCTGGGATTCTGGATTCATGTAAGGGACTGCAACAAACAATAGATGAAAGAACATAGTTACGTTTTTACCTACCATAAATGTAGTTGTTCGAGGATCTCCACTGCAGTCCCTCCAATTTTCCTCCTCCTTCCCCCTTTTTAGGTTGAGGCAAGAAAGACTGAGGTTATGGCGTCGGGGTCATGATTTGTACTACGCACGCACTGATCGTTCTCGGTTTGGATTTGTGAAGGGCCGATCTTGTCTCCTGAACCTGATTGACTTCTTCGAATCAATCTGCAGAGCCGTGGACAAGGGTAAGGTGGTCCACACAGCCTATCTGGACCTCGCCAAGGCCTTCAACACCATCTCCCACTCTGGAATCATAGATAAACTTACTAAGCTGGGCATTAATCCCTACATCACTCAATGAGTTGCCAACTGGTTTGCTGACAGAACCCGCACTGTAAAAGTAGCCGACTCCAAATCCAGACAAGTGGAGTACCTCAGGGTTCAGTTCTGGGACCACTGTTGTTTGGCATCTACTTCTCTGAAGTACAGGCTAATACTAAGGGACTCTGGCTAACAAGGTTCGCAGATGACTGCAAACTGGGAGCCGTTACTGAATCCTCAAATGATGTGGATATTCTACAAAAGGGCCTTACAGAAACCGATGCTTGGTGCCAGAGCCATGGGCTCAAGCTCAATGCCAAGAAATGTATAGGTATCCCCTTTGGGAAAAAAACATGTACCCTTGAATTACCACATAGGTGGCAGTACACTAAACACCGAAAGTGTGATAAGAGACTTAGGAACACAGGTGGACAGTGGTCTCACCTTCAATAACCACATTGCCACAGCAGTCAGGAAATCCTTCTATGTAGCACACCTTATCACTAAGGGCTATTCATCCAGAAAAAAGGAGGTCATTGTGCCACTGTACTCATCCCTCATTAGACCCTTTATAGAATACAACACCCCGTTTGGTATGTACCTCTCAAGACATCTACAACAACTGGAAAGGCCACAGAAATACCTCACTAAAAGAATCACAGGGCTAAAGCAGATGCCCTTTGCTGACTATCTAAAAAAAAAACTCCACCTATACTCTGTCGCATATCATCTACTCAATGGCGATCTCTGCTTAACATATAAGGCCATGTCAAACCCAGAGCTGTTGGACATGCTACACTTAAAGAAATACCAATCCCTCAGAGACACACGCTCCAGGGATCTAAACCTTGCCGTCACAATAAACAAAACATGCTGGAGGTACAGGTTCCTGACCCAGAGATTTCCCAGACTCTGGAATAGACTGCCCATACATGTCAAGCAGAGCGTCTCTTTGGCTGTCTTCGAAAGGAACCTTGATGATCGGATGGGTGATAGGAAATTCACCTCGGGGATCACGTCAGTCATCCTGCTAGACAGGGGTCCAGGGAAGTAAATACTGTGGGAAGAATTAGCCAGGGAATTGTTATGGCTAGGCTTGTATAGGCCCTAGGGCCGATAGCCTAGTACCAACCTATGAACCTAAAGCAAAGTATATGTTTCTTGACTGATGTGAGAGAAAGTTAATAACTGTCGCCTCTGTGGCAAGGAGATACTGCAGTAGGGCTTTCACTCCTTTGATGTAACTTGTTCGGGCCCAGAACACTACGTACCAAACTGCCAGTTCTTTTCTCACTTTAACAGTAGAATGATCTTAGCTAAGCACTTTAGCAACTTACTAAGGCTTTCACATGCCATGCCATCTATCAATCTATAGGCATAAGAATGAAAATTGCCAAAAACCTAGGGTACCGGGCGAAGCCTATTCTGTTATTGAAGAAGATGAGATGCTTTTGCATTTCCCACCAATGACTGAGGTTGTGGCACAAGACCCCTTTGGAGTCTGATACACCAATGGGTCCCTCTACTTCCACACAAACAGAAGGACTTTGCTCGTCATTTGGGTCCTAAGCCACTTCACAGGTTCCAGCTTCCAACAACCACTCATAAACTGTCAAAGGGGTTAATGGAGTCTCTCATCATCAGGAGATTGCCACTCTTCCCCATCCCCAGGATTTGGCAGTCTGCCCACATCCCGTGCCTAGTGCAGACGTTGCCCACAGGGTCCAAACCTAAGGCTTCACATAAAAAGGCTCCATCCATCTTACCCCAGCAAAGGCCTACCAGCTACCACTCCCACACTGAGGCTTATCAACAGGACCTAGTTAGGCTGGCTGAGGATTCAGTCACCATAGTGAGATCCAGACGTCTCTCTCTCTCTCTCTCCTAGATTCTGCTCCTGAATCTTCTCCTGGAAAAAGGATATCTCCTCCAGCAGTCTTCTGATTCTTTTGACTCTGAGGATGATCATGATAAATCCACCTTTGAGGAAGGTTTATCTGTTGCTTCCTATGTGAATTCAGATTCTGATGAAAACCTTGCCCCAGCCTTCCATACATACACTGTGGGAACACTTCAAATGGGAAGCACAGGACTATCCACAATTCAAGAAGAGGGTTAGGGAAGTTCTAAAACTCTCTGAGCATAACCTCTTCCAATTCCTCTAGTGTTAGAGGTGGTGGACAATGTTTTTCTGGATTTTTCCTTACAGTCAGATTCCCTCCCCCTGCCCCTCAGAAATCAGTTAAGTTTTACAGAGTTCTGGATTCCCGCAGGCACCCTTTCAAGAATCCTGTAGCAGACCCCAAAGTGGTGACTCTGGGTCTCACTTCTTAGCTCTCTTCTTCTTCCATCAGCTAGTCAATACCTGTCCCCCTAAATATCAGAGCTCTTTCCCTATTCCAGTATTCTGCATCCTATTCTTTCTTGTACCAGATCCTGTTTAGTAAGCCTGGCTCCCACCCCCCCCAGTAACTTTTCTAGGCTTACTGTGCTCCATTCTGGTTTCCCTCCAAGGCTTTCTTTGTATATCTTTCCCTCCTTATTCACCTGTCCCAGCCAGATTTTCTGTAGTCCCCCCACCCACCCATTGGTTTATGCTCAGTGTTACGGTATATCTCTTAAATGTAATGCAACTGCATTGGTACAAAGATGTAAAGCCCTGACAGTGGCTTGGTATAGAGATGTAAAACCCTGACTGCGGCTCAGGAAACCTGACTTTGAACTAGCTGCTTGTTTTCTTGCTAGAGCTGGTGTAGGGCTAAGTAGGAATGACAAGGCAATGCCTTGTTAGTTCTATGGGGGAAGGTGTGGGAACATGCTGGAGGCATATGGCTATTTTACAAGAACTGGTTATTATGCCAGGGCTGTATAAGAGCTAGTGCTTAAGTAGGTGAGTAGTCAAAGACGGGCATACCACTACATAGATGGGGGTCATGTCCTTCATGGCACCCATTGCACATGTGTCTAGGATATGTCAGCTCAGCACCTCAGTAAAGATAGCTTAAAGAGAAAACACCATCTGGCCACAATGTAGCTACCCTGACTTCTCCACTCTTATTCCCCTAGTTGTGGGGAAGTTCATACCGTATTGGCCATGGGGACTTCCATTCAGGGAGGCAAACCCCACTAGGTAAAGGAACTTGTCTGGGGCAATCTTGGGAAAAGTTGTAGTTGTGAAGAATACTGGGAATATGAAGTCATCAGTAGCTGGCCATCTGGAAAACTAATACGTATGTGTGTGTGTGCGCATGTGCGTGTGTATATGCCATTTCCCCACATTCCTTTATTTTTTTCTTCCTTTCTTTCTTTGGACATCATCATACAACATATCCATGTCTCCCCTGCATCCAGTTCGCTCAGTCATTCTTCAGGGGCAACAGCCAAGCATTCCTGGTCTAGGCAAGATCCCACTGGCCCACCAGTTCCTTTCTGGTAAGCCCAATCTACCCATCCATTTCCCTAGTAGTGAAAGCTGGGTGGTAGGTAGTAAGCTAGCTTACCTTGATCCTAACAGAATGCCTCTTTCCCTTAAGCAGCTTTCTGAGCTCTATTGCGTGATGACACTGCAAGGCCACCTCAGGATGCTGAAGCATCCAGTACTTGCCCTCTGTACAATAGCAGCATGGGCTAACTAGGCCTGTGCCCCACAGATATAGAACCTTGTTCTCCCATGGATATCATTTAAGTGGTGAGTTAGAGCTGCTTCCTTCTGCACAGAATGGGTGAGCTGCAGCTGCCACTTACTAACATCGTTCCCTATCTGTTTCCTTATGAAACCCAAGCTGTAGTTCAAACCTAGTTTGCTTGCACTGTAGTTAGGACTTTATCCCTCTACACCATGGAGCTGAAAAATCAAACTACTACTTTTTTTCCTTTGTGGAATCTTTTCTGGGTTATCCTGTGTATGTCTTCCTACCAAATTTCTCTCGGGTGGATTGTATCCATCTCAATGTGGCCTCCAGTCATGCCATAGGAACATAGGAATGTGTCATATTATAAAAAATATTTTGGATTAGTTATCATTTTCACATTTGTTCTATCAGCTAGCGAGTTTGCCTTGCTTCTCTGTTTCCTGAGGCATTCCTCTGCTGTTTGTGACAACTTCTGATAGTTCTGCCACCTTACATTTTTTAATGTCTTCCATGCTTCCAATCCTGATAGTTCAAATGTCTTATGTTTTCTAATGTCTTACTTACTTCAAACTGCACATAGCTCACCTCCTTCCCTTTGAAAGAAGTTCCCGGTGATACTTCTTGGCTTCCCTTCCTTCCATTATCTTTTTTGTCATTAGCTGCATTGTCTGGTTGTAATCTAGTTCTGACACCATTCCAAAGTCTTTGAGGCTTTTTTCTGCTGTTGTCATAGTGTTTTGCCATCAGAGTGTAGTTGGCAGTGAATAGCAATAACTTTGCTCTTCCCTTCCCCTGGCTTTTCTGCTCTCTAAGGTTCCCTTGTCTTCTCCTCCCAGAGTATTTATAATTTTTATAAATAGGCATAATGACTGTGGCATCTGTGCCTCATTCCTTTTTAAATGGGTACCCTTTTTGTTAACAAGCCATTTAACCACCAGTTGGACTGACAAATGTTTATAAATAGCCCTAATTGACTTCCAGTACCCATCCGCCACCCATAATGTCCTCAGTAGAAAGTTGGATTTGACCAAGTCTTATGCTTTCTAGTTTCCTGTTGTCACATTCTTCCATGATTTCCTAACAGTTCTCACCAGTTAACCAAAGATATCCTTCCCCTTACAAACCTTGTCTTTCCTACTTGAATGGACCTGGAAAGAAGCTTGTCCAGTGTGGTACTAGTGGTCTGCATTAAATATAAAAATTGGCCTTAGCACGCTGACTGGTACTGTCTGTAACTGATCCTTTGGAGGGAAACGCACCTTGTCTGATGTTATAAAGCCTGTTGCATCTCCTACCTCTGCATACTGTTTTTGAAGATTTTTGCTAGTCGTCTGTCATACCTCATCTCACCAGCGTATAGCAATTTCTAGCAAAGCCATCAAAACCTGCAGCATCCCACACCTTGACAGCTTTACTTCCCCGTTACCTCTCGCCATATGCATTCCTTCTTTTCACTGTAATTTTTCTCCCCACGTCCATTCTTCACCACCAACACTTTCTTGCATCCATTATGAGTCACTTTCGGTGTTTTTTGTAGTGTTTCTAATTTTTCCATCATTTTTTGGTCCTCTATGATATGTCCCTCCCTAATTTGCAGATTCTTTGTAGCAGATTGCCCTTTTTCCCTGTTTCCCTAACAAAAAGTGCCTTCTGTGTACTTGGTTCCTTTCCACAACCCCCCCTCCCCCAGTCTGTAGAGCCTCAGTTTTATCTTTATCACCTCCTCGTTTAGACTTCATTTCTTGTACCATCTCATTTCTCCAAGTGGAACCTGCTATATTTGTCTTCTAGCTGTGTAATCTCTGGTGTGGTTTGCTTTGTGCCAGTTCCTGCCTCCTTCATTAGCCACCCCTTGTCATTACTTTGATCACATCCCACATATCCCCCCCATTATGCCATACACTGCTGTTTTTCTTGCTAGTATTCTCACTACTGCTACCCTTAATCTCCCTGTCTCTCCTCTGCCTCCTTCTTCACTTGGTCTCATTCGATATCTACCTTCATCCTTCCACATGTCTCCTTTCCCCATAGTTGTTTTTACTAGCATTGGTCTGACCCTGCTCTTTGAAACCTGTTTCTGTCCATAATTACTGTTTAATCTGAAGTAGTTGACTTCATTTGTCAGCAACCTTTGGGATTCGGATCCGACCTCAGATCCGAGCCGGCAATCTTTCACAGCTTAGATCCGAGCTCCTAGCTCCTCCCCTTCACCCATAATCCCCTGCCATCCCTGACTGACCTCAGATCTAGTTTGCCGCGCTTCTGTCAGCAGCTAGATTTTTGAGCTCCTGGTTCGTAGGGTCTTCTGAGTGTTTAGTGAGAGTTTTTAAAACTTTTTTATTACCTTTAAGTGTACGAGAGTGTTTGTGTGGTCAGGCTTCCCTTTTTAACTGATACCTTTCAGTTAGCGGATGGCCACACTCGGTGTGTTCGGTGCCTTGGGGTTGAACACCTTTCCTCTGGATGTTGCTTCTGCGCGGCTTTCAACCCCAGGGCACTGAAGGACCGGAGGTCGAAGCTGATCCTAGCAGGACTTTTGCCCCCCGATTCGGCTTCGGCCTCCGGTACTTCTGTGGCCTCCTCCCCTGCTCCGGCGGCGGCCACTCCTGCCTCTCTCCCTCCGGTCGGGACTCAAACTCCCGCTGCAGCTCCGGAGGAGAGGGAGGCCAGGAAAGAAAAAAGGAGGGTGAAGCACCACAAGCGGCGGGCTGAGGCCTCCGCTTCGGCTCCCCCGGCTAAGCAGTCTTCTTCCTCCAGGGCTTCCCTGTCGCCTCCTTCTCGGATCCGGTCTCCATGCTTCTCACTGGGCCCCGAGGAGGAGGAGACCCGATCTCCGTCGAGGTCATCGAGGCGGTATTCCCAGCCAGCCTCGGTGACCTCGTCGAGATAGACTCGTAGCCTTTCCGACGCAGATTTGGATCGGATGATGCGAAGGTTTCTCCAGGCCCAACTGCAGATGGGAGTCCTCCTGCCTCCCCCCCCCCTCCGGGGAGGAGCTCGACACCTTTCTTTGCCCCGATAGCTCCTTCTCCGACCCGCTTCCCGGGTTCGGAGCCGAGCAGCCTTGGAGCCGGAGGTGGGTCGGCGCCGACAGTATCGGGTACTTCGGCGCCGACTCTTCCCCTGAGCCTGTTGGGTCCGTTTTTGTCGGATCCGGGCACTCAGAGCCGTGGGCTGAGCGTCGGATCCGAGGGAATCAGTGTGTCTTTGGCTCCGTCTAGGTCGCAGCACACTGGTCCGTCTGATCCGATGGCTTCAGTGCCGACCCCAATCTGTCTATCGGATCCGAGCGAGTGCTTCCAGGCCCCCGGTCCTTGCTTCGGCTCCACCCCGCTCTCCCTCTCTGTTGGGTCCGGCTTCCATCACCCGGCCCCAGGGACAGCCTGCTTCAATGTCCCAGGTTGTTCACTTGGAACAGGACGTGGCTGGTGAGACGTCCTCGGACAGCCCCCCCGAGGACTTTCCTCAGAAGCGAAAGTGCAAGAGGAGGCACGTGGACTCCCCCAAGTCATTGACTGATGCAAGGATTTGGATGAAGGGGAAGGCTCCCCTAGGTCACCCCCCGAGGATGTCTCCTTCGGAGACATCATGGAAATGCTCAGGATAAGAGGGGGGTGGTCTGCCCCCAAGGCTTCCTCGGACGAATCCGTGTTCCTGGAGGCATTCGAAGCAGGCCCATCTACCTCTTGGGTGTCCCCTCCGCCTGACCCCTTAGTGGACCTTATTACCACTAGGGCATGGAAGGAGCCGGACATTGTGGAGCCAGTCCCCAAACGCCCGGATAAAATTCTTAGTCCGCCCTCCGAGAGGTCCCATTGGAGCAGGGGTCCCCCCGTAGATGCTATGTTGGTGGCGGCGGCCACCAAGAAGGAATTAGCTCAGGAGAGCCCCTCGGTCCATCCACCGAGCATGGAGTCCCGTTTGATGGACCATTTACGGAAGCAGGCTTTTAGTTCAGCGACCTTTTCGGTGAGGTCTCTGAACTACATGGCACATGTTATTCAACTGCAGCGGGACCTTATCAAAGAGTACGCTGCGTCGCCCCCGGAGTCCATGTCGGTGGAGGACAAGCGGTTGTACTCCACTCGGATGGCCACTCTCAGGTCCATATCTAACACCTCTATGTGGCTGTTGTCCCATGCCACAGAGGGAGCAGCTAGAGCCAGCGGAACAGGCCTCGTCATGCGGCGTCAGGCCTGGCTCCAGCATTGCGATTTCACGGAACCCTTCAAGGCGTCATTTGCGAATGCCCCTTTTGATGGTTCTGCCCTTTTTGGCAAGGCCGTTCGCGAGACTTTGGTCCAGAGCGAAAAGGACAGGAAGACGTTGTCTGCCGTCAGAGTCCGCTTCTCTGCTCCCCAGAGGTCCTTCTCCAAGAACCAAAAGGGACAGAAGAAGATGTGGTTCCGGAAGTCGCAACAATCCCAGTCCGCTCCGGACCCCCAGTCCTTCCATGGCAGAGGAGGACAGGGTGAACGCCGCCCTAGAGGCAGAGGGGCCCCGAGGAATGGTGGGTCCAGAGAAGCTTTCTCTGACCGGCCCACCCAGCGGCCCGGAGGGGTTGCCCGACTGCTCCTCTCTGGAGGCAGTCAGGGGACGTTTTTCAAGGCACCTGGCAGCTTGGGAGTCCATCACGACAGACTGCTGGGTGCTTCGCATCATATCTAGAGGATACCAAATTCCCTTCTCTCACACCCCTCACCAACCCAAACGCCTCCTCGACGTCCCACCCGATCAGAGGGAGACTGCAGCTGCGGAAATTCAGCAGCTCTTAGGAAAAAGAGCCATCCAACACATCTCCCCAGACCAGTTCGGATCGGGTTACTACTCCAGGTTCTTGTTGGTGCCAAAAAAGACGGGGGACCTAAGGCCAATCCTCGATCTCTCCCTCCTGAACCTGTCAGTAACCAAAGAAAAGTTCCGGATGGTCACCCTTCAATCCATTCTCCCCCTGTTGTGGGAGAGTGACTCGATGTGCTCGATAGACCTCAAGGATGCGTATTACCACATTTTGATGGACAAGCGATCCAGGAGGTTTCTCCGCTTCTGGGTAGGAGTCAGTCATTATCAGTTCAGGGTCCTTCCCTTCAGTCTCACCTCAGCCCCCAGGATATTCACCAAGGTATTAGCAGTGATAGCAGCCCACCTGAGGCTTCAGGGAATGCAGGTGTTTCCATACCTAGACGACTGGCTCCTGACTGCCCCAACAAGGCATCTACTGTGCTCAGCCAGGAATTACTTTCTCCACCTTGCTCCCCAGTTGGGGATCACCGTCAACATGGACAAATCCTCTCTCAACCCGACTCAGGTGATAGACTTTATCGGGGCCAGATTAGACACCAACAACTTACTAGCCTTCTTCACACCCTGAGGCTACATGTGCAGGCCATTTTACTATCGTCGGCTCCCCCGGCGGGATTGGTCCTGAGGGCGCTGGGCTCTATGACGGCCGCAATTACCCTGCTCCCCATGGCTCGCCTGAACATGAGGGTTTTGCAGTGGACTCTCCAAGTCCAATGGTCCTTCCGTCGATACCCTCTCAGTCACCCCATTCCCCTCAACAAGGCTTGCAGAAGGGCTCTCGCATGGTGGTTACAGTCACCGGACCTCCAAGCGGGACGCCCTTTCTCCATGGCCCCTCCACTAGCCACGGTGACCACGGACGCCTCCCGCCTCAGGTGGGGGGGGCATTATGCGGGCAGGACGGTCCAAGGCACGTGGAACGATACAGAGACCTCATTGCATACAAATGTTCTAGAGATGAGGGCAGTGCTGTTATCGTTGCAAGCACTTCAGAGCCTTCTTCCTACAGGAACAGTTGCAGTTCAGTCAGACAACATGTCGGTGGTCTGGTACATCAACAAACAGGGGGGAACCAGGTCCTACCCACTCTGTCGAGAAGCTATGAGAGTGTGGGAATGGGCGATCTCCACCAACCGCTTTCTTATTGCAATGCACATTCCGTGCAACGCACATTCCGGGACGGTCCAACATCCTGGCGGACAAACTCAGTCGCACCATACTGTCTCCTTACGAGTGGTCTCTCAATCCCCAGGTAGCGAAGCAGATATTTGCCGTATGGGGACAACCCTGTTGCGATCTCTTCACCTCTCCTTCAAACACAAAATGCAACAGCTACTTTGCTCTAATTCCCCCCGCCGGGGAATTCCCAAGAGACGCTCTGGTGCATGCTTGGCCTCCTGGTCTACTCTATGCTTTCCCTCCTCTACCTCTGATGCTGAAACTTCTACAGAAAGCCAGTCAGTTGGGGAGCAAAATGATCCTCATTGCCCCATTCTGGCCTCATCTAGCTTGGTTCCCTTACCTCTGGTCTCATCTGGTGAATCTGCCTTGGATTCTAGATCCCCTTCCGGATCTGATTTCCCATCCCCTAGGCCTCCCATCCCGAACCTGGACAATCTCAAGCTTACGGCTTGGTTGCTCCAGTTCCACTCGTAGCTAGGACTCCCAGTATCTCCTCCTCAGTTAAAGCTATCCTAGTAGCAGCACACAAGCCCTCTACTAGGAAAGTCTATAGGAGTAAATGGAAATGTTTCGCTATCTGGGCGGAGCGTCAGAACCTAGACCCTTTCACAGCTCCGTTGCCCACTGTCTTGGATTTCCTTTCAGGGCTTTTTCATCAGGGGGCTAGCTGTTCCACAGTCAAAGTTCAACTAGCAGCTATCTCTCATTACCACATGGGACATGAACTGGGTCCATTGATCACCTCGAAGTTATGTAAGACCTTTCTGAAGGACACCTTCTTACTCAGACATCCAATAAAGGAAGTTGTGCCTCCCTGGGATTTGACTTTAGTACTTCAGGCCTTGACAGCTCCCCCCTTTGAACCTGCAGCTTCAGCTGATCTCAAATATGTGTCATGGAAAACAGCCTTTCTCGTCGCTATTACTTCAGCTAGGAGGGTTTCTGAACTTCAAGCCCTATGTGTAAAACCTCCTTATTTGACCTTCCACAAGGATAGGGTTTACCTCGGGACCAATCCCTCATTCCTTCCTAAGATTGCTTCCGAGGCAAATATTAACCAATCTATTAATCTGCCAGTTTTCTTTCCTGAATACCAGAACAAAGGAGAATACAAACTACATTCTCTAGATGTGCATAGACAGCTGCATTTTTACATTCATAGAATGGCTGGTCATAGACAATCCGACCAGTTGTTCGTCTCCTTTGCCAAATTTAATTTAGGTAAATCTGTGTCGAAGGTCACCTTGCCGAGGTGGATTTCACAATGCATTCTTTTGGCTTATGAAAGTTCTGGCAGGCCCGCACCTCAAGGAGTCCGTGCTCACTCTACTCAGTCCATGTCTACTTCTGCTGCCTTTTGGGCTAGAGTACCCCTGGATGCTATTTGCTCAGCAGCCACTTGGGCTTCACCTCATACCTTCATCAACCATTATAAATTGGATATTATCTCTAGAGGGAGAGCATCTTTTGGCTCTGCAGTGCTCCAGAACATCCTTCCATGAAGGCCGCCCAAGGTACAGGTAGCTGGGGACTCTGTCCTAAAGGTTACTGACAAATGAAGTCAACTACTTCAGATTAAGAAGTTATGTACTCACCATAACATTCCATCTGAGTAGGTGGACTTCATTTGTCTGCAACCATCCCACCCTCCTTCCCCCTGACCTTCGGATGTTTTTTGGCCAGACGTCTTTACTCTGCCCTTTTAAGGAAGGTAGTTAGTTTCCTTTTTCAGCCTTTTTGGTTATGGGAAAACTTGATCTGAGGTCAGTCAGGGATGGCAGGGGATTATGGGTGAAGGAGAGGAGCTAGGAGCTCGGATCTAAGCTGTGAAAGATTGCCGGCTCGGATCCGAGGTCGGATCCAAATCCCAAAGGTTGCAGACAAATGAAGTCCACCTACTCAGATGGAACGTTATGGTGAGTACATAACTTCTTATTTCACACACTGTTTTATCAATAGTCAGTTTAGCCTGCTTCATTGGCATCCCGCTTGTCTGGTAAATGTGTCATGTTCTGTCTCTCTTTTTGCATTTTTCACCAGATACTCATCTTCCTTCTCCTTCATAATTTGCCCCCCCCCCCCCACTTCCTGTCTTCCCATCTCTCTTTTTTTTTCTTCTTCTAACATCACATTATGATCTCTCTCTGGTAGCTTCATTTTAGGTACCCTATATATTTTGTTTCTAGGTTTTAAAGAAGTCTGTGTAGAAGTCCTTCCCCATCTCATGTTGGAGTTGTATGTTTCCTACATTCGGTCTGTCTTGCCCTAAGTGTATTACCCATGTCTCATTCCAACCCTTTTCTGACATTTCCTCCTGAACTACAAAGTCCTGTATGAAGAGGATGGCTACCCTTTTCATGTCCCACCAATTTACTTGTTCTGATACCTCTTTTGAGTGTTGTCTTCCTGCCAGCTTGCCTCCTGCAGTAGACATACATCATTACATTCTTTAATGGATCTCTTTATTATACTTTTATTTTCTTTTAATTTAATCTGATATCACTCTTCCTATGTCCCATGTTGTAATCACTATTTCCCCTCCCCTAACCAACCTCGCTTGGTAGAAAGACTGTTACTCCTCTCCTGTCCTTGGCATCTAATGTGCCTGTGTGAAGCATTTAATGCTCAGCTGGCTTTGGATCTCTCCACTTCTTCCATATGACCTAACTTTTCGGTCTTTTCCCCCCTTTTTCCTGTCTCCAGTGTAGAACTTCCCAAATCTTTCACATTCACCTTTCTTTTTGTCATCTGCTGTCCACCTAGGCTTCACTGCCCCCTCTTTGCTTTATACTTTTCACCTTTGATACCCAGCGTTCAGCATTTCTCCCCTCCACACTCCACAGATGTCTCAGGGAAGGTCAGCTGTTTCATTCTGTCATTTTATTTTCAGGGTGGTCTCAAATGAAAATCTGTAGATGAACTTAAAAAGTTGGAAAAAAAGTAAATAAAGTCCAATCCTAGTCCCAGTGCATGCCACCTTGTATTTCTTCTTCTTTATAGACTCGGTACTTCTGTAAACTTATAGTGCACGTCTTCAACCTTTTCCTGACCATTGGGATAGTACCTTTCCTGTCTGATCATTTCTATTCCAGTATGTGTATTTCCTTTGTCCTCAAAAACTATAGACTCATATCCATCCTTTGTCCCTTTACCAAAATTTTTGAAAAATATTATATGTATATCTACTGTCTGAGTCACAAAATGGATTCAAGCCTGTCCCTAGTGCAATGACAGTAGTCTGTAGACTTACATATAAAGTTTACTTCACAGAGAAGAATGGCTACTAGCAGGAGGTATATTTATTGAAGTGAAGAGAGCATTTGAAAATGTAGATCACTTCCTCGTGATGCAAAAGCTTAGAAACTTTGAATTAAGCCCAAGTAGAGTAACTCGGCTCATAGACTTATCTCTTCCATACAAAATGTTGTCATTCGGAGAGGTCACCAACATGCCAGACTTGTCACATTCTTTGCAGGGATCCCTTTAGGATTCAGCTAGGTCCCATCCTGTTGTCCCTGTATGCTAATGATATAATTGAAAACATAACCCCCCCTCCCCCAGTGATAACTCCATATGCTGCTGATATAATTCTTCATTACACAGTGCCTTCCATTACTTAGAGCCAGGAAAACTTTAATTTTCTTTTTTTCTTTTCCAAAGTAGGTCAGTGGCTCTCAAATAATAATTTAAAATGAAACCTAAATAAAGTAATAATCATTTTGTTCAGTTCTTCTCAAACATTGTACAATTCCAGTTTTCTTGTCTCTTTGACCTACACAAAAGACAAGGTCCAGCAAGTATTACTTTATAAATTGCTACTTATTGGCCTCTTTTTTTCCTTTAAAGAACATGTAGAAAGTATTACTGACAAAGTCATTAAACATTGCAGAACTTTTTTTTCAGGTCATCTTGCTCCTTAAGCTCACAGGGGATTTGGAATAAATATCCCTATGCCCAGATTCAAAAAGACCCTTCTCATAACCACAGTAAATTCCAGCCAAAATATTGAATGTATTCAAACCAAGTATCAGTAATATCTGTCACTTCATCCCACTTGAAGTTAGCACACATCATCACTACTCTGCAGTCTAGGACACTAATTTCTTGCCTAGTCCTACCTCTTGCTAACTAAACTTTTAAATTTCTCCACTCCAGCTATTGCCCTATTTTTAAGACAGGGACAAGGATACAAAAGTCAAGCATAGCAAACATGGAGAAAGCAGGTAAAAGGCAGATAAAACCAGTATAACTTTAATAAACATAAAATAAAGTTAAAATCAGTGTTGCAGAGCTCAAGGATAAGTGCTTTTGGCAAAAGCCTTCATCAGATCTACCATGAACTCAACAGACTGGTATTTAAATAAGTCAGAAAGTTCCTTGTTACTAAAAAGACCAATCATCTCAGAATTTATCTCCTAATATTCCACCCTTTCAATATAGGTTTTAAGGGAACCATCCCATTCATCCCTGTGGATTTGTCAGCTTGTAGTTCTGAGATCTATCTTAATTCAGCAATTTCTGTCCTATTTACTAAATCTCTTGCTCTTTTGCTCTCATTGACAACTTCCAGTACCAAAAAACAGAATTTATGCCTAAGGTAGGCAGAGATATGTTGACTCAAAAGCATTATTTTTATTGTGTAATTGTATATCACTCAGATGTCGTAAGATCCTGTCCTTAAGACATCTTTTGGGTTTTCCAGCATAAAAACTTGTGCATACGCAGCACTGAGCAACATAAATAACATTCCTAGTGTTGCAATCTGCATACATATTTGGTCTGTAATTATGCCCTGTGATCGGATATATAAAACAGTTCCTGGATTCTGTATATGCACAGGATTTGTTTTTTCTAAAGAAAATGTACCATTTTGTGTGCCAGTCATAATAGGTCTTGTCCAAGTTTTATTCTGACAAAGTAGCTGTTTTCAGGTTCTTCCTGTTCTTACAACAAAAAACAATGCGCTTTATGTTGTCATCTGCCGTATGAATCTTCCAGTTATTCCTGATAACTCGGCATATCTGTTTTATGTTACTGCAGTAAGTTAGTGAACACCTCCTTCTGTTAACTTGATCCACACTTCTTCTCATTCCTTCAGGTGTTTCTTGTGTGTTGTTATCCATAAAATAGGGTCGTCCCCTAGTGTTGTGAAACAATCTATTCTCCATGATTTTATTTTGTACCTCCACATCTTTATAACCTCTTTGTTTGAATTGTGTTCTCTGTCATTCTAGCTCTGCATCATAATCTTGTTCTTTAGTGCAAAGTCTAGAGATTCTTAGTAGTTGTCCCTTCATCACATATGGGTAAACATGTGTAGGATGTGTACTAGATCGGTGTAACAAGTGATTTCTCCAACAGTCCTTCTTATACATATATGTATTAATTCTGCCATCCGTATTCATTTCAAGTATGACGTCCAAGAAATTTATTTTAGTTATCAAGCTGTTGAATCCACGGTGGTGCAACGGTAGCTTTGTTGCCTCACAGCAAGAGGTTCTCCCGTTCTATTCTCAGCTAGTGTGCGGGGGGTGCCTTCTGTGTGGAGTCTGCATGTCCTCCCCGCAGGTCGAGTGGCGTTCCGAAAGACATGCGTGAATGGGCATGTCTACTTTGAAGGTTGAGTGTTGAGCTGCCAACGCGGCACCGTGAAAATCTACTGCCAATCATTAGCGGACCGGAGTTCCGCTGTGGCGACCCCTAACGGGAAAAGCCGAAAGACGACAACAACATCAAGCTGTTAGTTTCAAATTGTAAAAAAAGATATGGTATTGTTCAAATATTTAGTGAAATCTTTAAGTTGTTCAGTATCACCTGTCCATAGAAAAAAATGTCATCCACAAACCTTTTTATAATGGGGGTATAATTGAGCCACCAGCTCATCGTGTTAAACACTTGAACAGATTCCCATTGGACCATAACTATGTTAGAATAACTGTTGGCACAAGATGTGTCCATTGCAACTCCACACTTTTGAAGGTAATATTTATCACCATAGGTAAATACGTTTTTCTCCAAAATTGTCTGTAGTAAGGAACAGATTGTAGAGATGGTAGTATTATCAAAAATCCTCTCTTGTCTCAAAAATTGTCTGACAGCTTTGATACCAAAATCATTGGGAATCGCAGTGAAGAGATTCCTGCGTCCATCGTCACCATTGTAAGATTGATGGTCTTATCCAAGGACTTGAAACAGTTAGTGTGTGTTCTGAGGAAATGTGGAGTATCTTACAGCACTGTCTTTCCTTTGTGGATGAATATCTTTAACTTGTTTTCTACAAAAATGGATGCAGGCTCTGTAATCCATCCTCCTCCTGATACTATAGGATGCAGGGGGGATTTAAACCATCTTTATGGACCTTTTCTTCCAGCACCGCATCCAGTGGTTGAGATGCTTATGAAGGTCTGCGAGAAAGAGGTGTTAGAACTTTAAAATAGCAGGAATCAGAAGGATTTTTATAACTTGGACTCACAAGAAAGGGAAGCACTGCAGGAACTGATAAAAGATGACAGTATAGTTATCAAACTTGCAGACAAAGGAGAAGCCATTGTGATTCTAGACAAATTAGCATATCATAATAAGATGCTAGATATGCTCAATAATGAGGAGACATGCAGAGTAGTTCATAAATTGAAAGTTAAAGCAAGTGAAAGATAGTCTTTATGATCTACTGATGACATATAACATCACAGATGAGCTATTTGAATGTCTGATGGTCTTGGGACCCTTGATTCCCATCATTAATGGCGTACCAAAGGTCCATAAAGATTTTTTTGAAGATTCTTAGGGCAGACAACATAAAGCACATCATTGGGGAAGAACCCTGTTTCTGTTATAAACTAGAAAGAATCTGAAACAATTACTTTGTCAGAACAAAACTGGGACAAGACCTGTTATGACTGCCACATGAAATGGTGCATTTTCTTGTAGAAAATACAAAGCCTGTGCATATATGGAATCCAGAAACTATCTTATACATCTGATCACAGGGCGTAATTATAGACTAAATATGTATGCCAATTGCAGCACTAGGAATGTTATTTATGTTGCTCAGTGTCACTTATGCACAAGTTTTTATGTAGGAAAAACAATAGGTATCTTAAGGACCAGATCTTACAATCTGAGTGATGTAGAATTACACAATAAAAATAATGCTTTGATTCAACATATCTCTGCCTACCCTGGGCATAAATCCTGTTTTTGGTACTGGAAGTTATGAATGAGAGCCAAAGAGGAGGATATTTAGTAAGTTGGACTGAAATTGCTGAATTAAGCTGGATCTCAGACCTATAAGCTGGCAAATCCCCAGGAATGAATGGGATGGTTCCCTTAAAACCAGTATTGAAAGGGTGGAGACTTAGGAGATGAATTCTGAGATGACTGGTCTTTTTAGTTACAAGGAACTTTCTAACTTATTTAAATACCAGTCTGTTGAATTCATTGTAGATCTGATGAAGGCTTTTGCAGAAAGCGCTTATCCTTGAGCTCCATGACACTGATTTTGACTTTATTTTTATGTTTATTAAAGCTAAATTTGTTTTACCTGCACTTTACCAGCCTTCTCCATGTTTGTTGCACTTGATATTTCTGTTTTTATCCTTATTCTGTTTTGGTCAAGCCACATTTATTTTCGAAGTAAATCATTTTGTGATTATTTTCATGCAGACACACACAACTCACTGGCAGTCAATAGATGAATAGAGGTTTTTCAAAAGTGCTTTGACCAACTGAAACAAACTTGCCTCCATGAGAAAAATGATATTAATCTCACAGTTTAGGGCAAAACTTCCAAAGTACCTTTCTTAGCTGTATCTGCTTCTGCTTCATCATCAAGGGCTAACTTGGGCTTTTGCTAGTACTTGCCATTAATCCAAATAGTAATTTCACAACATTTTAAGTAGATTGCATAACTACTTATTTTAAGTATGCAATGTAAGCATATTTTTTTTGTCCAGCCTTGGTCTTTCCCCGTATAGCTCCTCCTTCCCCAGGGCCACTGTATTGGGGAGTCACCACAGCATGTCCATTCACCAGATGGATCCCATTCCTCCAAACAAGAATGACCTCTGTTGCCATTCAAACTGGGAATATATCCCCATGACCTGGGAGAGGAGAAAGGAAGTTGGGACCATCATACTGCAGCCAAGCTGGGATTTTCTATGTCCTTCCCTGTCAACATTGCTAATGTCACTTGAGTAGGCTGAGTGGTAAGTAGAGCATGACCTGCAAAGCAGTGACTACCCGAAGCCCCCAGGCAGCTGCGCCCACCTGACTATCCTGCATGCCCAGCTTAGTGATTGCTCTGAGCCTCCACCAGGACTCATTGAGCGATCTGTTATTATCAGCACACAGCCTTCCGCAGGATGATGCACCCTTCCTCCCTGCTAGCTGCATCAGACAAGCCAAGTCGCTAATCAGTCCCAGGTTGCCTAGGTCATAGTCCTTCATCCTTCTTTTTACCACATATGGCTACATGTGTTTATTTTAAGTATTCTATATTAGCATTAATATTTTTTCTCTTTTGTCTTTTATGTCTGTTGTACTTGAATCAGAATTGCATTTACAATTTCTTTCTTCATTAATCTCTTGTGTAAATTTATTAATCTATCTCCTTAAGTGTATCCACTTAGTTGACTGACTGTGCAGTTGAATGTTATGCTGTAGCACAGAGATATATTTTAATGCAAAAGTTCTGTACTAGAACCTCTTGCAACATACTCTGAATGTAATTGACTCAGTTTTATACATTGTGCCACATAACAAATTACACATTTTGTTATTTGCCTTTATGCCTGGATCTTGGGTGAAAAAGTTCCTTAGACTAGTCCACCTTTCCAGTTATCAAGATAAATAACATATGTTGAATCTGTTTTCTCAGCTGGTTGTTGATGTCCTTGAAGCCATCTTTTTTATCACTTCCATTATTTCCAGTAGCATTCCAAACCTCGAGTTCTTTGTTCTTAGCAACATTCTGTAGCATTTTCAGGATTTTTCCAACTTTCCTTCCCTTCTTTATTTAAAGGCTGCTTCAATCACTCACCTTCCTGTTTCTGAAAAATTCCTTATGGATCAGTATAGAGTTGTTGGATCACACAGACATCCTGGTGGCTGTCTTCCCAGCTGTCCTCCTTAGATTAGTGTTTTACTTAGCTAAATGTGGTGAAAACTAGAATAGTTATATATTGTTGTGCAGTTATGAGAGGTATTCACCATAACCTTGTGACTAAATTGTCCATATTGTCAGAGTGGATTTCTTCCCTTCATTCCTTATAGTACTGTTTTATTCCTTATTGTTCTGTTTTGGTAGTTTTGCTGCTGTACTGGAGAGTTTGTATTGCTGAAGGTGTTCAGCCTGCTTATTCTATTTTTGGTCAACCGAAAAAGTGATGGATTAGTCTGCAAACAAGAAAAGGAATAGATGCATGAGAACAAAGTATGGTGGCCAATGGTCATCTACCATGACAGCTTATGTTATAAAGCAATGAAGGTAGTGCCCATGAAAAGTAAAATATTGATCATAACCAGTCAATATACAGCCTTGCTGAAACAGAACAAGCAAGTCAAATAAAAACAATAAAACCACACATGCCATTAACAGAAAAATCAAACTAAGATAAAGAAGTATGTGTGTTTTGCAAGGGGGTCAAGCTCCTCTATACCCCTTATGGGAGGTGCCACCCACATACTTCCTTACTTTCACTTTGAAGTCACACCACCTTGGAGTAAGTGCAAAGCTTGCTTTTCATGCATATCGCAGACTTTTTCTGACTATGTGCTCGTGATCTAGAAATAAGAAAAATAAAGAAACCTTTGCTAACAAATCCAAAATGTGCACTTCCAATGCATCCCTACCAACGAGTACAACAGCAAAGTTCTGTAATTGCTATAACATTTGGTTGAGCGTCATTTGAACAATTCTGCTAACATTAACCAACCTAATTTAAATCACTACCATTACATCTTTTAAACAAAACTAAAAAAAATGCATATTAATCTCACCAAAGGTCTATTACCTAGGATAAAAAAAAGCTTAGGAAAGAAAGACCCAGCACTCTTTCCTGCAAATCCAGAACAGTATAACTTTGTACTGGGAACTCCTATAGAAAATGTACTAAACTGTTACACTAAGTATACATGATTAAAGACTTTAACCTTGACAAACTAAGCTTTGATGGCTTATAGGGAAATTCCACAGTAATGTGGTAAATTAGCCTGCTATCTGTAAAAGGGCCTAATGGCAGGGAAGTTGAGTATGATGCCTGTAGAATTATTGTGCTGTGCATCATGACTGTTCCTCTTGAATAACCATCCAGTTAATTATTTTACTAATAGTACCTGTCCCTGACCACCATGGCAGTTACTGTTTTTGTCCCACAGAGAGAAGTAAATTTTCTGTACCACTTAAACTGAGGAAGCACTAGAAACTAACTTATTACTTACTGCCTTCTCATAAGTGGTCCTTCCTTGTGCAGACTATGTATGGTGCATGAGGAGACCACATTTGGATTACGGTGTATATTTCTAGAGACTCTGCAAGGAAAGGGAGATAAAACAGCTGGAAAGCATTCACATGAAAGCCAGCATATCTCTCAGCTGCCCAGATATTTACATAATGTCCAGATTTTTCCCTCATATCTTGTCTGTTTCTCATAAATGATTTGAAACACAAATTTTAAGGATTGAAGTCACTGAATGATAAAGTACATTCAGCTTTTAGACTTTATATTATTTAGAAAATGAACGGTAAGCCAAAACTTATTACTCTAGCAACTTTTTAAGTTAATAAGAGCAATATTTAAATCTTGAGTCCTGATTTTGGCCTTTGTTCCCCACATTATTTTTAGCTCTTCCAGATTTCTTGTGCTTAGAGGTTGGCAGGCATGAAGGCCACAAAGATGGTAAGATTGTTGAAAAAGTCGATAAATAGCTTCTGAAACTGCTGAACATATATGCATTAGACAGTGCTAGGGCAGACCAATCAGGAATATGGGTCCAAAAGGCACAACCTAGAAAAAGTGAAGCACAAAGATAGAAGAGGAAGATGAGGCTATTAGAAGCATTTTGGAGGTACATGTTTTAACTTGTATCATAGAAAGTTTTTTTAAGGGGGGGGTTTGGAATGACTGAGAGGGTGAGAAATTTATATTGGATGCAGGCAGTAGCTATTTAACAGATGCAAAGAAATGGACAGACTGAATAAAATTTTTCTCTTGTTCTGCCACCATACTGTGTAATGTAGTGTTTTACAGCGTATACATTTTATATTTAGCAGTCCCGTCCCCTCTGGACAATATTTCCTCAGTATTGCTCAAGGTTAAAAAAGTAAAGGTGGTGCAGACAGATTTCCCATAAAACAGTCTGAATAGGCCAACCAGATACTGTAAAGACAGGGATAGTTCAGTTATCTTTTAGTTTGTACTTCACACATCTATACTTTCTTCCAAGACTGCACAAATATGGAGTCCCTGGCAGAAGGGGGGGGGGGGGCGACGGCACGGGACAGCAGCACACTGATGACTTATGCTTTTGTGAATTGCTTCATTCACTAGATACTAGTCGAACTTTCGCTGAGGCATCTTTGCTGTAATATCAGATGCAAGCACTCCTGTTACTGATTTAAAAAAAATGTAATTTACAGAAGTTTTCTAAAAAGAATCTCTTGTTATGCAACAACTGAAAAGAAGTAATAAAAATATTGCAACAAAGAAAAACGTAAGAAAATTTCCCAACTCCCACCTTTGGTGTGTCATTCTTAAGTGTGTGTTCATTTATAAAGTGAATTAATTTTGAAGAACTATGCAAGCTTTGCTGCATGTTGAAATTTGTCATGCTGTGTTATGGAATTCCTGAGCTCTTAACAAAACAAGCTCTCAATTGGCCAGTATGGGCTGTGAGCTTGAAATTCACTTTATTGAATCTTTTGAGTATGTGCTCTTCTGATAATGACAGTTAATGTTATGCATTTTTCTCTGTTTTGTGTTTCCAGATGAGCCCATCCGTCTAAGACGAGAAGTTGTACTCCTAACTGATGATAGAAATCTGCGGGTCAAGGCATTAACACACAATGTCCCAGTTCGGGATATCCCTGCCTTCCTGAAATGGGCTAAAGTGGGGTGAAGAGAATCAAGCTGGAACTAGAGTCAGTACTCTGAAAATCCAGAGAGCGTCAGTGGAACAAGGCATACAAGCCCCTGGTCCAACCCCTGCCTCAAAACAACTACAACAAAAAGCAACAAACATTTTATTAAAAGTAAAAGAGCAAAATAGAATCTGCACCATAAGATTGTGTCAGGTCTCTGCAGTGGGTGGGAAGGGAGAGCGTGAGGCAGAGTAGAAAAGTTAAAAAAGATAATTGCTCTAAGGTTGTTCTGGTATGAAAACTAGAAGCATTCCCGCTGCTGGAGCTTTTAAAGGGATGTTGGTCAGTCTGTACACCAGGTGGCGATATTGTTCCCCCAGTATGAAGTGCTGAGCTCTTTTGTTAAGGCTGTCCCTGTTTCTAATCCCCAAAAGTGTGGGTGTGGATGCATACATGCCATTCTTTGTGTTTTCTGCTTTTCACCTTTAGTCTGCTGGGAGCAACTATGGTACATTATTTGAAGTTTTTTTTATGTAATTCAGCAGGATCATAGATCATGAGCAGTTTTCTTCAGTATTTTTTAACTAAGTCCTTAATCTAGTCATCCCTAAAATTACTGTATGATAACAGTTCTTAAAATTAATAGCTAAGCATATTTTTACCTTAGAAGTTCAAAAGAGCTGTGGTTCTTTGGTCATTGCATCCCATACCTTAATTGTTGTAACAGCAGGAGATGACATTGTGATACGCGTAGCCTCTACAATTCTGAAGAGAAGTTTGGTAAACATATGTAGTCTTGCTTAGGATGTTTTTTTTTTTTTTTTCATTCGTTTTGGCATAGAAGAAACAGCAATTTTTAAGTTCTGTATTTTATTTTTTTCAGTGCAGCTTCCTGCTTGGTACATTTGTTTGATATGCATGATGTGTAGGCTAACTGTAGCAGCCAGAAGCTGCAGTTTGCTGAAGAGTTACTGATCTGACTGCACAAAAACAATGTTGCCTAAGTCATTGCATTCTGAAGTTGTGCACACATTTTGTTCAGGTTCCAAGTAGTAAAGAAAATCTTTATTTGGTCAAGTCATTGTCACAGAGAAGAAGTGGCAGGCTTTCTAGAAGTATTTTGTGTGATTGTTACATGATGCACTTCATACCTTGCAAATTTTGGTTAATTGCTCCTTTCTGAGTAAACTTTGAAATAAAAGTGTTTAGTCATCACCTAGTTTCAGTTTTCAGTTTTATAGATTACATTTTAGTTTTATAAGTTGTACCAACATTCAGAAAAACAGGAAACCGAAGATCAGAATTCAGTGCTTATCTCTATTGGTGTGCATGGAGCTCAGCCAGCAGAGTTGAGTTTGTCTGCATCAAATGTAGAGCCAGACCTCTTTCCTTCCATGGTTTCTACGGGGATGGCATGATTAAGTTGAAGGGCTATAACTTCAGCAGTACACTGAAGGAGACATGAGTTTCTGTCAGCAAGAATTCTGGTTTTATGGAATTTTTGGTAGTATTCCATTAAATCACTAAATACAAAAATTTCACTTAACAGCTAATAGACATCATATTTGTTGTATTTATTTCCCTTAAGTGTGTGATATGTGCAGTATTATTTCTTCTAAATGTGTTAATTTCTTGACTGATTAAAAAAAAACAATGTGCTTTTTGTGTAATTACACCAATGTTAAAGAGAAGGAAATGGGGGTGCAGAAATATATAAAATATGCACTAAATGTATTTTGTTCGGTTCCCAGCAATGCTAAAATACCCCTTACATAGGTGATATAGGATGTCTCCTGATTGAGTTTATGTAATTGTAACACTGTTATCATATTTTAGTAGTTACTTTTATAAGATTATAAACTGCTTTAGCTCCATTCACTGAAACTTGCTGGTCTCAAATGTGACAGCAGGAGACGAGAAGAACTTTGATTCTTTGCTTGGATTCCATGTCTGGAAAGCACATGACCATCCATAAGACCAAAACTGAAAAGTGCTATTTGTTTTGGTTTCATTGTTAATGCTGCTTCGTTGCAGAGTAGCATTTATTTGTTGGCTGCCATATTTTATTGCCTTTTTCTTGCTTGGTGTAAATATACAAACCATGTGTTTCTGCATTCCTAATTAATTTGAAAGTCTGTTACTGAGCTGTATATTACCTGGATTTCATAGACATTTGGTCACTTATGGAACATGCCAGCAGTATTTGCACATCTTTTTCTTTCTGAGTTTAAGCCATTCAGATGTGTCAGAAATCTGATTTGCACTGTCGTATTCTTCATGGGTCAGAGTTGAACAGCAGTCATTTACATTTGTGATTACAGATCTAGTACTGTTGACTGTATTTTGTTTTACTACTTCCCATCACCATTAAAGGTTACATTTTTTTTTTGTGCAGCAGTATAAGAAATGTCACTCACCCGACCTGTTTTTTTTTCCAAGCAGTCAAAGGTTCATTCCCTGTTATCACCATCATAAGGGTAAAATTTGTCTTGCATTACTGTTTTCCTTGTAAAAATCGGTGCATGTTCCCTACTTTCTTGGTTTCTTCTGTCTGCTTCAGAGTAGCTGCTGTGTTTCCATTTCCAAATAGTTTCATAGATCATTTGAACTAGTTTAAAACTGTTTTACTGGCTTTTCATACCTTGAGAATTTTTTTTTTTTTGAGAAAGCCTGTATGAGTGCTATATTGGAAAGTAATGTCATCCCCATTTTATTGAGTGAATAAAAGTTTCCATGGGAGACAGACTGCCCCTGAGGACTTCCACTTGATTTTTTTTTGCCTTGTAGCCTTGAACGACATTAATTACAAACACTGTGTTAGGTTTAATAAAACAACAGAAAAAAGGAAGCCAAAAGCTTTTCTTTTACAGGAAAATTATTGACTTTTGAAAACATCAAGGAAAGGAAAATCTAAAGAAGTTATTTAAGGATTATTGAAAGCTAAAGATAATAAAGATGCTGAAAAGAAAAAGGAAGGGATAGAAAGAGTAAAAGGAAAAACGAACTTCATTCATTCTCTGGCAATCCCCAGTCTGTCAGAAAAAAATGAAAAAAAGCTGTAATTTTGCAGCTTCATAGTTCAGATAGTTTAAGCCACTGAGATCAGAGAATACCTTAGAAAAAAACATTGTGTGTATAGAGTAGTTCCAGCTTCTGATCCTAGAGTTCTAAGTGCAAAAAGTGAAAAATTCTTAAAAGGTTTTTTCATGTTTTTAAAGCACATACATGGATTTCATCGGTGGTGAAGCATTCCTTTTTTATGTTTGCCACTTATCCTTCATCTCTGGATGAGTTAGTGGAAGTATTCATGCAAGCACAGGAAATTGTCCTGGATTGCCACCACTTTGCATAGGAGAATTTCAAGGGAATCAAGTGGCAGCACAGGCCATGGAAGGACATGTTTGCCCTGTGGTATGCTAGATTGTCAGAAGTCAATAAATAATAACTTTCCAGATACCTAAGTCAGTTTACCCCCAACAGTGTATTCCAGATTTACACAATCTACTTCTGTTGTCAGGATGAACCATCTCCCACTTTCGTCTTTGTCTTCCTGAGAAGAGAAGGGATTTATGTGAAACAGAATGCGTACCTCCTTTACATATTGGCACTAATTTGGATGAGCAGCCTTCCCTAGCATTTGAAAATGTATACCCATAAGGCACACTAATAATTTGTCAGAGCATTATTGGTAAATTGAATATGACATTTTGTCAATCAAAAGGGGTGTTATAAGTGACCGAGCTCAGGAAATATTATCCCTGGGCTATTCTTCTTCCTCCTCGATTTAAATCTTTCCAAAATTTGACAAAGGCTGTGGGCAAGACTATATATATGGATCTACTTATCCAATTACATTTGTCAAATACTACTTAAGTCGACATGCATAATGTCAAATCAGATTGATTGACATTATGCATGTCTACATGCTACTACACATTTGCTAAGAATTAATCTTGGCACATCCAAAACTTAAAAAAGAGGGAAAAAACAAAAAAAAACAAAGAAAGCATTGTTTTTAGTAGGGGGCGGGGGGCTGTGCCCCCCTCCCCCTCCTTATTATATATTCTAAGTGCGAGATTGCACAATCCCTGTAAAAAAGAGTATATTCCCCAAACAGGGAATTGTCGATTTCACACACCTGTCAACATTCTGCATAGTCGACCTACTTGGGTCAGCTAAACAGATGTTGACAAAAGTTTTGACCTTATTCAGCTGACCCATGGGTCGTCTTTTTAATTGCAAAGTTTCCAGAACCTCAAATTGCTTATGGTCGAGACCATAAGATCGAGGTTTTGAAAGTTTGAAATATAAGTAAAAAGAAAAAGTCCCTCCTGCACCCCCTGCTAATTAAATATACCAACTCTGAGATCGCACTACAGCAAGGAAAGCGGTAAATATACAATTTCGTCCTGTACGGCGATATTCATTTAAATGGTTCGAAGTTTCAAAACCTCGATCTTATGGTCTCGACCATAAGCAATTTGAGGTTTTGAAAGTTCAGAATTTAGAACTATATGCATGTGTGTGTGTGTGTATACATACAGACACACACACACACATATATATATATATATATATATATATATATTTATAGAGCTATATACATATCCACTCACATACATATCCACACACACATATATAGATATAGATAGATAGTCTGCTAGCCCCTCCCCCCAATAAAAAGATGACTGGTTGTATACAGCTTGTACTGAAAGCCAGGAGCTATAGAAGAACCTAAGAGAGGATCAGCTAGAGTTCCCATTTATGTCACCCAGTATCAAAAGAAAACAGAAATTGTTGCAATGCCTCATATAAGAAGCTAAAGTGGTGGACAGATATGCTGAAAGTGTGTACACATTTTACTGCTTAACATTTAGAATCTACTTAGCATGGTTTAATAACAAAAGTTTGCTGGGAACACAGAAAATAATTTCATATTTCCCTTAAGCCCCTTCTTTAGGAAGCAAGAAGAACCTCAACATAGAATGCAAAATACAAAGGAATAATATAGTGTGTCCCAAAAGTTTTTTTTTTCTAATTACAGATTACATCAGGCAATTAGGTTCTGCAGATACTTTTCCAGGGTTATTATGGAATAGGGTTTTATTAGAAATATATTCCAGGTTACAGATCATGCTCTTTCCCTGCTTATTTACATGTTGTCTTAAACTGCAAGAAAGGGAAGAGAAATGTTTAGGGACATCATGTGGAATTCATTTCTTTGTGGAAGTGAATTTCTTTAACCCTGGCAGTCTAGTATCCATGTCTGCCTGCTCTTTTTTTGTTTTCCTAAGTGGAAGTTATATGCACTACTTAACTGTGCCATCTCTACACATCCCAGCTAACATTCTTTGCTGGAAATTCCTACGTTTCCAGGTGGGGTAGTTTATTTAACTTTTCTTTCTTCCTTTCCATTACTGCAGTTTTATTTACAAAATGTTTAACCCCATTTTTTTTGCTTACTAAAGGAAACAGCACATTCAGATTTTATGTGTTTATGTACATTTGTTAACCAAAAAGTTCCAACTACTCAAAATCAATATTCAGTGGAGACTTGGGGAGAAAAGTTTCATAATTTGAGTGACTGCTCATTTTAGCTCAAGTCATTACTCAATTAAGCAGAGTCTAACAGTAGTGAAATAGCTCTTCATATTAATAGACATGACATCAACTCTGACCAAATCCTTTACCAGAACATCCAAAAGCAGTCAGTCTTGTGCACAGTGCTAGCCATTTGGCCAACACCACAGATTTTCATCCAGAGACAAATGTAAACGTCTCTGTTTATGAACAGCATGATAAAAAGTCTCATTGAGGCAACACCTAATGCTGCTGGGGTTTTCATCACCTTGCATAGAGCTCATTGAAAGATTCTGTATGCGGCAGGCCAAGTGGCACCTAAGAACATACAGAATCAAGCTACAGGCTGTTTACAATTACTCTATCCATTTTTGCAGCAGCTGTAAATGCGCTGTTTTGGTGCATGTTGTCATGATTCTTGACTTTGGAGTTTTTTTCTTGTATCTGTTTCCGTCTTAGAATCTTACAATAGGTGCTTCAAACTAGGATTCAGGAGCTGATGCCCTTTTTCTGCAGATTCAGGCCATTTGGTTGCCAAAAGAACAGTCTTTTCATCTAAATATAAGAGAATGAAAGAATATTGCTTTCACCCTAACATCATATAAATATCTGCTATGACTGTTAAAAAAAAAAATCAACAGTGTTGTGTTAAATAAGCAGACAGATATGCAGTGACATTTGGTAATGAGTGTTGGATTAAATGGTCATCATATGGGTAGTTTTTTTGTCAGACCATCCAATCAAAATACTCTGTTATGCACCCTGAGAAGGTCATTAATGCCAACTCACATACAATAACTTCTGCACATAATGTATATGTGGAAAGCACATCTTTTGAACCTGTTTGCAACAAAGAACTGCATTCATATACCAAAGATTTGTTCTCTTCACTCACATTTGTTATGGAAGATGGATTCTTTCTCATTTTGGTAGATTTAGAACCCGCATTGTCTTTCTGCTCTTTTCAATGATTTAAAAAAAGAGCATTTTGAGGTCAGGACAAACGTTTTGCTTGCTGTACCACTGCCTTTCTGCACAAACAATGCTGTCTGTACAGTATGGATCATGTTGTCATGCAAGGCCTCAAAATGTCCAACTTTCTGCCCTGGAAGATTTCCGTTTTACAGTTCATTCCAATCATTTAACATTTTCAGCAAAAGTAATTCACATTATAATAGAAGCCTACATTTCTTCCACTACAAAGTCTCTAAGCCCCAATTTTTGACAGTTGTAGAACTGCTGGATTATGTAAACCACATGTGTAGGACTATTATCTTCTTTCAGAGTGTACGTGTTACCAGTTGTCCAACAGGTATCAGTCAACCCTAAGGTGAAAAAAATTTCTCAAGGAAATTTTGCAGCTAAGACTTGTTGTCAGCCTGCAACCTTCTCTATTTATGATTTAAGCTTTATGTCTGAAAAGCTGGTATTCCTTCCACTCATGCGAACTTTACTGGTAGAAGCTATTCTCAGTAGCACGTTTCTGAGCTTCACACCATACAGATTTCTGTCAGAAGTAAGCAACAGTTCACACCTGAAGTAATCTCTGCTCTCTCTCTCTCTTAAGTCTTTTTTTGCCACCAGCCTTCTTTCCAAAGCAGGAAGACTGTAAAGAAAGATTGTTATACTTTGAATGTGCAGCTTAGATCCTGAATGGATGAATATAAAGACGTCAAGATATAATGATCTCATTTTTTTCATGCTGAGCAGAAAGAGCCTGTGACCAAACAAAATTTTTATTGTGAGAAAAACTACAAGATGTTGACCGTCACCATCAAAGTATATTCTTATGGTTAATGTTTTAAGAATCTTTATGCAGAACATGGGTAAAGCTGTAGCCTGGACCTTCAGTAAACTGTACAATTTGTTAGTGTACAAAAAGTTCCAGTTTTGCAAGGTATCCTGAATTAGTCAAATAGTGTTGTCTGAGATTTTGCTCCTTTATTGTACTGCTGCAGAAATTCTTCACTTGGTGTGGCATTACATTGTTATGAATCTTCAAGGGAGGCTTGCAGGAGGATATATTATTGGTCACGTCCCCCATTTATACTATTTTAAGCCTGCCTGCTGAAAGTTGTGTCGCACTTAGTAGACATCAAAATATGTTTATTTTTTGTTAGAAGAATTGAAAGTAAAATAGGGTTCTGTTGCTTTAATATAGCACATTTACCAATAGGTACTTCAGGAGTATTATTGTGAAACAAACAAACATTACTTGCATGCAGCAGGGCTTTTACAGCTTGAAAAATAGGCTGGAGGAAATGATGTTTGTGATCAGAAGCAAGTTTATTATACTGCTTCCTAAGTATCTGGCCAGTGTGCCACTGAGTGTTATGTTTTACAGTAAAGTGACTCAGTGTAAGATCTCTGCCTAAAAGCTGCAGGGTCTCAGGTTCAAGCCTGATGTCCAGTCATCATTTGTGTCAAGTGTTGCAAGTTCTTCCTGTGAGTGTGTGGGCTTTTACAGATACTGTTCTTTCCTCAAAAAAATGCTGGTTAATTAGCTTCACTAAATTGTCCATATAGTTTTCATACTGTATATTTACCTTTGCCCTTGTTGCCAAAGTCATGGCTTCTTTAAGAATCATGAATTAGTCCACTTATTTGGTTAACAAATGCTAAAATACATGTGTGCATGCATAGTGTACCAAGCCATTAGTATTAGAGTGCTACAGGTGCCCAGTGCACTACCATGTGAATAAGAGCAATTGTGCAGTACAACTTCTATACCCTGGTTTTATGTTGTGTGTTTCAATTTGTAGAGACTACCAAGATATGAGAGGGTCATACAGTGTAGTGTGGTTAACGTAAGTTCAAGTGTCAAGGGTACAGACCCAGATAGTCATATTACAGCGTTTCTTCTTAGATTGTTTTGCTGTAAGACATTCACATGGCCACATAAATTTACCTGTGTGTAAGCCTTTCTTAATGAAAAGGAAGTAAACTGGGCAGTTTAACCACTAGGACCATGTGTGGTAGTATAATGTATGTATGAACCTGATTCACGTATCAAGACAGCAACTCTGCTCCTTATGTATTTGGGTATGCAGCACATATCTTGTATAGGTTCATAGGTTCATAGATTAGTACTAGGCTAACTACCTTTGTGGGCCATTTCAAGCCTAGCCAATTACCCCATGTGAGAATCAAACCCTGCACCTTGTGTATGTAAGGTAAACACCTTAACTATTATGCCATCCTCCATTATTGTGCCTGAAAGTCTGACTGATATTGTTCAGCACATTTCACAACCTTGTGCTTTAGAACAGGATCACAATCAGTGGTACATGTGGTAAGACAATGGTGTTCCTTCTATGCGCTGAAATCATCACTTGACTATGAAGTGAATTGCACACTCCGGCTGCAAGTAGTGTAGCAGTGTCTTTGGTTGTGCACATGTGTATGCTTGTGTTGGAAAAGCCTTTTGTTTGTATTATAGCCTTATTTATTTTTGTTATTGGAAGTGCATTTTTGTGGCATGAAGCATGTGTCAGGCTTTGGGGCACATCTGTGGGTCATTGCTGATTTTTAATTTGATGGTGCTAAGCGATCATATCTTGCCACCATACCGGGATATCAATATTTTTGTTCTGCATTGAAGCTAATGGGACACTGTGAGGGATTATGTCCCTTGTCCACATCTTTCAGTCATGGGCCATTGCCTATTCATGTACTTGACTTATTTGCATGTCTTTGGCATGCCACATTCAAAAATGCATTCCGTATTCATGCCATATTCTTGATTTTGGCTATCTGTGAATCTCTCATAGCGTTCGCATCACAATTTCCATGTATACTGGCTCTGTACAACAGAGTGTCATGTTTATGAATCCCACCCTAGGAGAATTTTTTATAGATTGTAAAATGTGGTAATTGTTCCAGTTATTTCAGAGATGAGATCTTGCCTTGATTTATACATTGTAAAAGATGGTAATTTAAAATATCAATTTTTATGATTTTGAAGTAAAACTTTTATCTTGCCTGCAAAATGATTTATGGCTCACTAGAATCACATACATTTGCAAGGAAGCTGAAATCCATCAAACCTGCAGGTTGCGCTATAATATGTGGTGGACAGCAAGAATCAAAAGCTACTTTAATATCTTCACAGATTAATAAAAATCCATTCAATCTCGTATAGATCCAGTGCATAATCATAGTAACACCTCTCACATTGTCCTTCAACACATGATGTCATACATCAGGTGCTGAGGCCATGAGGCAAACACTGCTGGAGTCATGATATTGTATGATAAACCAGCCTTTGTCATGTTCTTTTCCTTAATTCTCATGCTTTCATTAATGCTCTGGAAGAGTTAGCATTTGAATCAAGGCAGAGAAAATGTAAAACTAGCATGTTTATTTCACAGAGAGAGAGAGAGATTTGACATAGATCCACAGCACCATAGTTTTGCTGCTGTAGGATGTTTGGTCTTAAATCACATGAACTGTCAATATATTTTTGTAGTTTAGCATCAGTACCAAATGCCCATCCTGAGGAAAATGTGCAAAAATAGCCTTGTTCTTTACCATTCCTGTGTGCTGCATTGGTTACTGAAAACACAGCAATTCTCTAAAGCACATCTTCAACCCCCACACACACACACACACACACACACACACACTTATCCTGCTCTGTAGCTGTGAAAACTGATGCAGTTCAGTGCCACCTTATCTGGTCTGCTTATCCCAGAATGATTTCAGAAGAAGGGTCAAGGGAATGGATTAACAGAGTGAGTTTCCTACTGCTTATAAACATTTTCTTTAAAACAATAGGTCGAGCCTTAGTTGCCGTGTAGTTCTTGAATGATGAAATAATGTGTATCATTAGATTTTTGAGAAAAAAATCTAGTTCTGCAGAGTGAAGTCATTCATCTTTTCGACTTTCCTTCATTATACCATATGATTTATTTATTTAGCTGGTCATTTCATAATTTCATTAAAGAGTGAATTCAGTTTGTTTTAATAGTTTTTTGGTTTGATCTGAATACACTGAAGTCACAAGTCAACAGGCAGTGGTGTTAATGGAACTGTGACCTTGATTTATTTTGGCCTGGGATCTAGAACTAGTAAGAGTGCTAACTTAATTCCTGCTGATAATGTAGACTGTGCAACCTGCTTGTTTCTAGTTATTTGACCAAAAGTAAGAATATAATCTGAGGTTTGTTCATTGGTCCACTGAATCCACTGACATAACATTTCTCTAGGAGTCACTTAGGAAACTGCAGAGGCTTTGCTCCCAAAAGGTATAAAATGACTGTAATTCTGGAACTTTATAGTTTGTCATGGCATTTTGCTTTATTGTAGTCTATATTTACACTCCAGAAGGTACTCTAACTGTGGCACTCATATTGAAACATGACTGCTTATAGGCTACATTTTTAGATCCACAATGTGTCCATTTCTGTCCCAGGAAAAACGTGACTTAAGTGAATGTTTGTGTCATGTGATCCTCCAGAAAAAAATATGTTTAGATAAATTTGCTGGATGTGTGGCACACAGTGATGAAGTCCTGACTGTAGCCCAAGTTACCTAGGTTCAGCTTGCAGGTACAGATGGAGTAAATGGTCAGGGAGGAATAAGAATGAATAGCTGACACCAGTTCACCCATCTTGGCACAGAATGATGTCTGTTTGGCTCTTCAAGTGCCACCTACTGGAGAGAAAGGTGGTAGCTTGAAAATGAAACAGCAGTCGTAAAGCTTTTCAGCAAAAAGTAGAGCATATGTACTTTAACTGGAGCATTCTGGAGCATTTCTCCCTGGGCCTCCACTGAAAACAGGATCTGTGGAACCTAGTCGGACTTTCCTGGTCAACAAATGTTAAATAAATAAATAAATAAATAAAAATTAACTAGGTCAGGCATGTTGAAGCATGTACTTAGGCTGAATGGCAGGCTGGTTGCTGGAAACCACAGGGCAATAGGGAAGTTAGGGTGAGCAGATGCAGTTCGTTGGCTGTTGACCATTGCCTTCTACTACTTACAAAGTTTTTTTTTGGCCAGGTTACTACTGACTGTATTTCTAGGCTCCTCAGTAAGTCCATTTTGTCAAGGGCAACTTTATTTTGAAGCAAAGTATTCCCATAGCCATTCACTGAGTGGATACCATTTCTCTGAATGAGAAGACTTCACAGCTACCCAAGTTGTGAACCCCCCCCCCCCCCGGTGTGGTCAGTGAGTGGAATGGAGAATGTGAGGATATCATACTATGGCTAGCTTGGATTTTCTGTGAGAGGCCTTACCCTCTGGCATGATTTACTAGAAGCCACTGCTTGAAGTTATGCGTGATCTATGAATGTTCCCTGCTACCCAGGATTTCCAGAATGCCTGACATTTGTTCTGCATCCTGGCCTATCCAGTGTGTCACCCATCCCTCTTCCCAAACAGAGACAATTAGGCAAACCCTCATTTCTGTCTGGCCTGTACTCTTGACTTCTTCACTCAAAAATTCTTCACAAAGCCAAAAGTAATGTTGGACAAAGGACCCAAATCATGCACAATTTCCAAGTACCACTCTAATGCAGTTAGAAAGTTAATAGGTCAGAATCGGCATGCATTTTTATGAAGAATCAAAAGTGTGAAACTCTGCAGTCTGACATTATTGACAGACTTTGATTCTCAGTGATTAACCAGAAAATAAAAAAAAATGTTATGAGGGACAGGGCAAAAATATGAGGCAAAATCAGGGACATCTCAGGGGTGTGCTCCTTCCCTGCCAGCTTCAACAGGTATCTAAACTGCTAACTCAGGTTGCCTGGATCATAGTCATGATTTTTTTTCTTCTTTGCCAATGGAGCCGGCCTATTGATGGCCAGAAGAGTTAAATGGCTATTTTACTCTCTAGCCACCACCACCACCATCACTGGGAGATGTAGATTGCTAGAGGCTAAACAAGACAGATGAACTTAAAGATCATTTTGGAGACTGGAAGTTGGGATAATCAAGGCTGCGTCAAAAGAGAAATACAGATGTTTAGCTAATTAAATGCATGTAAGTGAGAAAGGCTTCTTTTTATTTTTTATTATTCATTTATTCAGATTTAACAGAAACGTTACTGTTGAAATGGCAACCCATTTAATTTGCAACCTTAATGGAAGATTCCTCTTGAGATTTAACCTTTGACCTTCTACCCTGTTGTCTTTTAAGTAGACACACAAAAATTGCTTCCTGCAGGTCATTAGTACCCATCTCGCTGTGGTCTGAATGTATTGTCATCTGTTTTAATGGATGTCATGTTATCATGTCATTATGACTGAAAATATAAAGACAGAAACTCCCAACATAAAGCTATTTTGTCAAGCAGCATGAATAAAGAAAAATAAGCTGCTGAAGCTTACAAAAGTTCAAAACTTGGTTTTGTTGAAACTGGGAAAATTGAAGAACTGTATTTGATTTAGTGTATTGTTCCTTTATACTAGACACCTACTTATTTTTATGCAAATGTGTCTAGGCACATTTGTTGTATAATAATTATGCACATTTTAACATGTGGAAATAGTCTCCTGAAGCTTGGAATGTCAGAACATGACAGGCAGAATTTTTACTTTTGGTTTGTTTTGGCCAGTTGTTCTTTAAGTGGCATGCATTTGGCATAATTTCTACTGCTCAAAAGACTGAAAGAATGTTTTAATGTTTATTTTTGTAGCATAAATGTGGCTTTAAGGTTTTCATCAAAGAAACCTAGGGTTTCTTATCATTTATGTGTTGTAGTATCTCACAGTGTAAACATGCCAAACTAAGCTGAAGAGTAGTAGTTTTAAGCTCTGGAGTTCTGCTTTGCCTCCAACAATGGTGCTCTAAAGAGAAGTAGCTAAACAGACTATTTTACTCTAACCGGAAGAGTATGTAGGAGCAGAGCCATGCCTTGTGCTTTTGTCTTATTCATAAATTTATCTCACTAGTGGTCTGCTAATTTTTGTGAGCTGAAGACATCCTTCTAATGCTTGCTTACACAATTTATATGGCAAATAAGTGGCAGATGTTATGTCTTAGGAGGAGATGATAATCGTGTGGTATAAGTGAAATGATGAGCCAGTGTCACTTGCTTCTTTGCTGCCAAATTATAAGATGCTTATACACTGCCCACATGTCGGTGTCTGCGATTTAGATGAAAGATGCTTCTAAAAGGTATGAAATGTTTACAGCTGTTAAGATCTTCTGCAGGTACACATATTCTAAATCTGAGTTATTTACCCTCCTGTACATTTACTTACTGCAGTGGATAATTTTAGAATTGTAGTTATTATTCCTGTATACAGAGTTCTTTGCACTTTTCCTTGGTTTGTAGACTGAGGGTATATGCAGGACCTTTCTCCTTAGAGAGCCTTTATATCGGTGTCAAAAACTCCCACCAGTAAATCAGTCCTTTTGATTTGATTATTTTGCTATGTCAGATTCCTAACCCAGTTGTAATCGAACTTATTATGTGTTACAATTTCTTTTTGCCCTCATTATTTATTTCATGCTAAGGAATGACACCTTTTTGTCCTGATAATGTCACGCTGAGGAATAATTTTTCATTTCAGGAGATGTGCAAATGTCTAGTTATTACAAATTTCTCACCTTATATATCCCGCAAGACAGAAATATTTAATAAAAAAAAAATATATATATATATATATATATATATATATATATATATATATATATATATATAAATAACTCTTGCAAAATTTGTTTTCACTTATGAACAGCCAGGCTACTTAATTTTTCCATGTTTAAGTTCAGGGGAAAATGGTAAGGACTGTAGGGAGTGGGAAATGAGAATATGATGAAACCTCTCCCTAAAGGAACCCATGGTGAGGGCTTTTAAAGGGGCTTTGTTTTAATAAGGAAACTAAATGTATCTTGGCTTGTATACAGTTCAGCTCCTGAATGAGTCAAATGTGTTCTAAGGGACATTTGGAAGTACTGTTTTTTTTTTTTTTTTTTTTTTTAATCTCTTCTCTCTTGTTGCTCCGTCCTGCTGTTGTGTGTACTGTAACATCTTGCTGCTCAGTCAAATGAACCCTCTGAAATTTTTGTAGCAGAATATTTGTATGTGTGTGTGTGTCTATATGTATACATAATATAGGCATGTAACTATACGTTTATGTTTGTGTGGATGTGATGCATCCAAAAGTCTTTCCACTAGGAATGAAGCTGACAGAAAGAAAAGCTTCTGTCTGTATATGGCATCCCCAGTTCATAGTATTCCGAGACAGCTGTAGGGTCATGTTTTTAAAGCTTCTTTTAGTTGTTGTCACTCCCCCTTTTTTTTAAGATGTGGAGCATATTTTTGGTAATGCTCTTCCTGGATCACATAACAGAGGTATAGCAGCATTTTGAAGATAATCTGAGCAAGTTGAAAGCTAAATAAGTACATGCCAGATAGCTCTGAAGACCAAGTTATTTTTGCATTTGAGAAAAGAAACTGGAGTTTTATATATTCCTATGTATTTTTCTTAGAAAATTGCAAAATTTCAGGTAATGGAAGCCAGTGCCTGGTTTCATGACCGGCTTTAGTGTGATATGGTATTGAAGATTAATGCTAGTTAAGTTCACCAATGAGCTTACTTGCCGGGAAAAGCAATTCTGATTAGGCATAGAAAGATCATGTAAATAACCAAGCTTTGCATAATGTTTTAGTGAAATAAATATCTATGTTGAACACAGTGCATTTGAAAACTGCTTTAATCCTGTATGTGGTTGAGATCTTGTATTAATAGCTTTTAGAATGCTTGTATTTTCCCTAGTTTGCATGATTTTAATTATCTGTGATCTGAACTGTTCAAAATGTGTGGCCTTTTCCTGTGGCGTTTTCTGAAATATTCTAACATGCTAGATTTGTACCCAGTGTGTATTTTGTTTAACCTTTACCTCTTTTTCTGTCAGCTGTGAGTGATACTTCAGTTATTTTTCTGAACCATTCAGAATGTATTTTTCCCCTTACTCTGCCTACTGGTTTGGTTTTGTGATATCACTCTCTTCTGAAGACTGTAATGTGGTAAAGTGGGTGTGTAAGTAAGCATTTTCTGCACAGGTTTTTACTAGTAAATGTGGTTAATGACATATAAAGAAGCATGTGCTGAAAATGCATTTGCCCTCTAATGTGGTTAGAGGAAGATCATTTTCCAGTTTGTTTTTTATATGAGGAGGTCAGTGGTGTGTTATATAGTTATTTTAATAGTCATCGTTTTACATTTCATGTTTTCAGACTGTTGTGCTACACTTACTTTCTCTTTTGACACATTTTGTAACAATTTTATTTTCATATATGTCCATTAAAATACATATTTCAATCATGCTTCAGAGTTGTAATTGGCGTCCTTTTAAGATGTGACCCACTGAGTGATTTTTATTTGTACTGTACTGCTATTTTCTGTTAATGCTTAGGATTAAATGTTAATAAAGTAATGTGTGTGTGCGTGCGGGGGGGGGGCAGGAAAGCTGTTGGTGCCATTCTTTTTTTTTGTAAACATACTATTACTTGGATAAGTTGGCCATTTTGATTTTCTTCTTTTCTCTACTGTGCTATTTCTTTGTATTGGTGATATGCAGCATGATTTATATTTATTGTTTTAAAACGCTTCTTTAAATTTGTATTAGATTTCTTTGCATTGTTCAACTAACTTCCCAACATACCCTTCACTTTTTGATGTAATGAAAAGTGCATTATTAAAGTCTAGCCATAGTTTTAGCTGTGCTGTTGTCATTTTTAATGTTCCATAAATAAAAAATAAAAAAAAGTATCTGAACTTTGTTGTGTTTTTATAACATTTGCAACTGTAAAGCACCTTACCACCTCTGAAGTTTTAAAAACATTTTACCTTTGTGTCAAATATTTGAATGTTTTCAGTACCCAGGAAAAGTTTTAATGGATAATTTGTGTTTTAAGTCTTTCTAAGTGTACCTTTCATCCATGCAATTTAAATTAAGATGGAGTCTTTCTGCACATGAACTACATCTCACACTTCTTTTTCCAGCAACATGAACAGGTAATGGATGAAGCTTCACTGAAGTTTGTACATCTGTACAGGGTGACTAGTAATTTTGAAATGTCAGGTTACTCTCTCTTCCCTAGCTTTTTTCTTTCCGCACTTGAGGCTGTGCCCCCCAGATCATTGCATTAGAACTGACTAGTGTTATTTATTCATTCATTTAATTAATCAATTAATTAAACAAACTTTGTTTTCCTGTTTTGTATACAGTTTGGAAAACCAAGGAGAGCATTTTGTAAAATTTGTTTGTGTTACTTACTGTAAAGAAACCGTACAGTGCTGCTGGTCATCACTCAGCCTGACAGGTAATGCAATTTGTTGACACAAGATAGCCCTGTAATGTCTTCTGCGCCTATTAATCCATCTCTCTAGTCTAGTGAGTTCCACACCCTACACATTTGAAGTCATGAGTTATAGATCGATTTTATTTTTCTGGATAAATATATGAAACATTTAAATATATGACATTTATATTTCAAATATTTAATTTGTTTCATTTCCAGTTTGGCTGTTTTGCTGAAAAATATTTAATTTGTATTATCTGTGTGTACAGTTACCTTTGTGAGTTCCTTCCAGAGTAAGACATTTCTTAGCTAAATGGGAAAAGTTTTTTATGAGAAAATTCAACACCTAACTTGCATATTGGTTCTTGTTAGACCAGAGACAGTGACATCAGCCTGGAATTATGTAAGTTTTAGGTTCAAGTCCAAAACAAGAGCTGTTATTTTCTTGTATTTGTGCCTGTGTGTGTGGTAACTCAAAGGTAAAACCGTTTTTGTGGGTGTCAAAAAAAGAAAATGCATAAATGAGAGAATGTTCATTTGTGTGAATAACATATGCTTGAATTTAGTTATGTATAGTGTAGACAAGCAGGAGTTTGCAGAAAAATGAATGTTTGAATGAAAAAGTGGCAGTTATGAAGATTGTGGTATAGAAGCTGGTGTGAAGTGCTCACGAGTTAGGGTAAGGTTGTTGTTGTGTCTTTTGGCTTTTTCCGGTTAGGGGTCGCCACAGCAGAACTCCGGTCCACTAATGATTGGCAGTAGATTTTTATGTGCCGAGTTACCGGCCCTGACGCACAATAAGGTGATTTAATTCAGTGCTGGGTTATGTTTTTTGTTGTGTGTGTTTTGTATTATTTTGTCTTGGGAAGTGGTACTGTTAGGAAAACGTTTTTTAATAAAGTGATGTGTAGGATTAGGGATAGTACACGAGTAAGACAGTGCAGGATTAAAGCTATGTATGCCATTAGAAGGTATGTTGAGTTCAGTAATTTAAAGTTTTAACATTTTGACACGTCATGATTTTGCATTCTTTATTATGATTTTCAGTATACTACTATTCAATACGTTGTCACATAACCATGTTTACATATATATGGAAGTATATTGGCAGTAGTTAAAATAAACTGTTGCCAAATGACAAAACATTGACCACATTTTCCTGAATGCATAGAATACTGAAAGTACACTAAAATTTTTTTTTTCTTACATATGCCAACTCTGAAATCATACAACAGTGTGGAAAAGGGAAATATCCCTAAACTCCATTGTCACACAGTCTTCTAATGTAATGTCTGAGATTTGTCAAAAACAGTTAACCGATTTTCAGGTACAAAAACAGAATCTATATATATATATATATATATATATATATATATATATATATATATATATATATATATATATAAAATGTGTGTTTGTGTTCAAGGACACGGGACATTCACAAGTGTGGGGAGCACAGCATTATCAAACTCTGCAAAATGCAGAGTAGTAGAAATAAAATATGGTAGTAGAAAGTAAGAATGGAGGTGACCCATTCTGATCAGGATACAGCACAGCCAATCCACTTTTTGTAGTGAGACAGACAGTGGAGAAGATGCTGAAGATGAGGAAACAGTCCAACTGGGTATTCCTAGACTTGGAGAAAGCATATGACAAGGTCGAAAGAAAGCTAATGTGGGCAGCCCTGAGATGGTTTTATGTCTTGGAAACATTGGTAGAATTGAGAACAGGTTGTATATGAGGACCCGATGAACAGTGTCCAGACTCTCAGAAGGGTTCCCAGTGGAAATGGATGTGCACTGAGCCCACTGCTGTTCATACTGGTGCTGGACTACATTAAAAATAGAGCAGATTGTAAATATCAATAAAGCTGCAGAAGATGTAGCATTGTAAAGAGACTGAGCAGAACTTCTGCAGATGATAAAGAAATGGAATTCGAAACTTGAATACACAAAGATGAAAGTGCAGACATGACAGTTGTTATGGCAGCAAATGAGGGAAATCAGAAGAAGAGAATTTAGATGGAAGGGAAAATAGTGGAAATGGTTAACAGCTTTAAGTATCAGGGAGGGCTGGGTGAAGAGATGTGAAGTCTGAAAGAGGTGGTCAAAGCTATAATTAGAGGGGCTGCAGCCATCTGGTGCAGAGTGTCAGAGGTAGTATATCACAGAAGAATGCCAAAATGCTGAAAAGTAATGTCTACAGAACAGAAATGTGACAATAATACTGTATGGCACAGAAACGTGGGCAGTAAAGACAGAGCAGCCAAGGAAACTTGAGGTGATGGACATGAAGTGCCTCAGATGGGAAGTAAGATTCACACTGTGGGACAGAAGAAGAAATGAAGATACCAAAGCAGATGCCAAACTAGCTCCATTTGCAGATGACGCCAAAAGGAAAAAATTATGCTGGTTCAGACACATGTACAGGGAGAA
>NC_056747.1:691099730-691105179 GCF_019279795.1 Protopterus annectens | reverse complement strand
TATATATATATATATATATATATATATATATATATATATATATATATATATATGTATATATATATATATATATATATATATATATATATATATATATATATATATATATATATATATATAGATATATATAGATATATATATAGATATATAGATATAGAAATAGATATTTATATATATATATATATATATATATATATATATATATATATATATATATATATATATATATATATATATAATGTGTGTGTGTGTGTGTAGGTTCATAGGTAGGTACTAGGCTATTGGCCCTAGGGCCCATACAAGCCTAGCCAAACAATGTACCCTAGTTTTCGCCACCCAAGAAAGTTATTTTCCTGTGCCCCTGTCGAGCAGAGCCACAGAAGTGATCCCCAGGGTAAATTTCCCATTTCCCATCCAATCATCAAATTTTTCTTGAAGAGTGCTAATGAGGAGCTCTGTTTGACATAGGTAGTCTGTTCCAGAGTATGGGAAGTCTCTGGGACAGGAATCTATCCCTCCAGCATGTTCTGTTTATTGTGGTGACAAGGTTAAGGTCCCTAGAGCGTGTAGCTCGGAGGGATTGGGATTTCTTTAAGTGGAGCATGTCCAACAGCTCTGGGTTTGACATAGCTTTGTATGTTAGGCAGAGATTGCCCCTGAGTAGGTGATATGCGATGGAGTAAAGGTGTAGTTTTTTGAGACGGTCTGCATAGGGCATCTGTTTGAGGCCAGTAATCCTCTTTCTGAGGTATTTCTGTGGTCTTTCCAGTTGTTGTAGATGTCTTGTGAGGTACATACCAAAAGGGGCGTTGTACTCTATAATGGGTCTAATGAGTGATGAGTAAAGCGGAACAATGACCTCTTTTTTTCTGGATGAGAATCCTTTTGTTATGAGATGAGCCTTGTAGAAGGATTTCCTGACCACTGTGGCAATGTGATTATCGAAGGAGAGACTAATGTCTACCTGTGTCCCAAGGTCTCTTATCACATTTTTGGCATTAAGTAGACTACCAGCTGTGTGGTAGTTCATGGGTACAGAGTTTTTACAAAAGGGGATGACAATACACTTTTTGGCATTGAGCTTCAGGCCATGTCTTTGACACCAGGTATCTGTCTCAGTGAGGCCCTTTTGTAGTTTGTCCACATCTTTAGGAGTTTCGATTATGGCTCCTAGTTTGCAGTCATCTGCAAACTTTGTTAGCCAAAGACCTTCTGTGTTGGCCTACATTTCAGAGAAGTAGATACCAAACAGGAGAGGACCCAGGACTGAACCCTGTGGTACTCCACTTGTCACTGGTCTGATGTCGGATTTGGAATCCGCTACTTTCACAGTGTGGGTTCTGTCCGTGAGCCAGTTGGCAACCCATCTTGTGACATAGGGATTTATACCTAGTTTAGTGAGCTTATCTATAATTCCAGAGTGGGGGATGGTATCGAAAGCCTTGGCAAGATCTAGATAAGCTGTGTGAACCATTTTACCCTTATCTATGTCTTTGGTGACTGCTTCAAAGAAGTCAATCAGGTTTAGGAGACATGATCTGCCTTTTACAAATCCAAACTGAGTAGGTTCCAGAGTTTGGAGATTACCAATATCTTTGTTTATGAGTTCCACAATTATACATTCCATGGCCTTGCAGACCAGGCTCATCAGGCTAATGGAGCGGTAGTTCCCAGGGTCCGTCGTGGCTCCCCCCTTTGTGGAGTGGGATAACTGTCGTGGTGCGCCATTCAGTGGGTACAAAGCCTGAGGTGAGGCTATGATCGAACATGGTACTTAGGTAGGGTGCCAGTTCATTCTGTAGTTCATGTAGAACACAGCCTGGGATATTGTTAGGTCCCATGGATGCTGTGTTCTTTGCTATGGAGAGTGTGTTTTTTTACCTCTGCAGCCATGATTATAGGAACTTTGCATTCTTCCAGTATAGAGATGGGCCCTCTAGGGGGTGAGAGGGGGGTAAAGTTAGCACTGAACCTATCTGCTAGGATGTTGGCAATATCAGTTGGTTCTGTATATTTAGTGCCATTATGCTGTAACTCAGAGCAGATCTGAGTGTTCCCATTTAGATTCTTGACATAGCTATAGAATGCTTTGTGGTTGTCTTTAGAGTCAGTGGCAATTTTGTTTTCGTAACTAGCTTTGGAGGATTTTATGAGGGATCTCAGCTTCTTACTGAGGTTGACCAGGGAGTTCCTCCAGTCATGGGATTTTACTCTTTTTTGCAACAGTTTCTTTCTTCTGTTGTAAAGTTTGTTTATGGCAGAGGTCCACCAGATTGGCTTCCTTTTTTTGGAGGATAACATCTTGGCTCTATTAGGGGTAGCATGATCCATGCACTCGTGTAAGTGCTTATAAAGTGCATTTGTGTAGGATTCGGCAGTCATACCTCTATTGTCCGTCTGCATGGGTGTCATGAAGTTTGCCACTTAAGTGTGAAGTTGGCTTTTGAGAAGTTTTTTATGATGGTTTCCCTAATTGGGGCTGGGGGTGGGATGTGAATGTCTAGGCTGATTAGCTTGTGGTCGGATCTGACCAACGAGGAATTGACCTCTGGTGTGGAACACCAGTTTCCCATGTTGGTAATGACCAGGTCTAGGATATTGCTGCCCCTGGTGGGGGTGTGAATAAGTTGATCCAAGGCATTGGAATTTATGAATTCTAAAAAACGTTGAGCAAAAGAGTTGGTACATGAATAGTTTTCCCAGTTAATGGTGGGGTAGTTGAAATCACCTATTATTAGTGTGTTGGGTTGTACCATAACACTTTCCAGTGAATCAAGAAATGAGGAGTGTGAATCCTGGGGCATGGTGGGGGGGTCTGTAGCAAGCTACAATTTGGATTGTGGTCTTGCCCAGAGTTAGTTGCACTTGGATAATCTCGGATGCATTATGCTGTGCAACTAGCCTAGAGGTGTGGATATCCTTAATGAATATGGACACTCCTCTGCCTTTAGTGCTTCTTTCTTGGTTAGGTGGCCGAAAGGTGTGGTATGAATTGAAGTCTCATAATGCAGGGGTGCTCTCTGGAGCTTTGAACCAGGTCTCTGTCACTGCACAGATGTCAATGTTCTCCATTTTAAGGAATGCCTCAAGTGAGTGCATTTTGAGGTTTAGACTTCTAGCATTGAGTAGCATTACCCTCAGATTTTGCTTGCTTGTACCTGTTACGGTGGTGAATTTGTCATTTGAACCTTGCCTAAAAAAGGCACTATAGGGGTGGCAAGAGCCTTAGCCAGTATCCGGAATCCTAAGGGCGGCAGTTGCCAAACAAAGCATGGCAACTGCTGGCAAAGCATCGTGGACTGTCGATCATGTCGTCCCAGGCAGACAAATACTGGATCCCCTTAGAATGACACCAGAAGCTTAGCTAATTGTTGAAGTCAATAATTTTGTCCTTGTAGTATGGTATCATTCTGGGTGATGGCAGGATGCTACTCAGGGTTAGGGTCATACCTGCCTGGGCGGATCCTGGCACCTGACAGGCAACTGACAGTAACTTTCTCCTTGTTTAGTCTAGTGAGTGGATCATCAGTGTGCTTGATTATAGAGTCCCCTATGACTAGAGTGTTGGGTACGTTGTTATGCCTCATGGGCTCTGGTTGAGTGGCACACTGAGTTTGTGGGCTATGTGTCATTTGGGTTGTGTTGGGGGGTGGAGTTTGCTTGCATTTATTCTTTGGATGTCCCTGATGCTTGGGCAGGTTTTTATTGAGAGCCTCCGTGAATGTAGGTGTGTGTTTTGTGTTTCTATGTGTGTGTTTTGGTGGTGTAGGTTTTGAGGGACTATATGATGAGGGTGATGTGGTGCAAGTGTTTACCTTCTCCTCTTGACTGTCTAGTCCAGTCTTGGGTGAAGAGAGCTTTGCTTCCAGTTCGGCTATATAAGTGCATCTCTCACAGGTTGTAGTGTTGGGTGGTAGGAGGAGAGGGTTGTCTGTGTACATGAGGCATTTGCTGCATTGCCCCAAGATGCCCAGATTCATCAGGAAGACAGGAGAAATCACTGGGAGCTGACCCTTAGACATGCCTGGATAAGTGCTTATTTATTAAGTACTAAAAACTGCTTTCCACTAAACAAGTGAGGAAAGTTGAGTGCTGTAGTAATTTGCAGCTTATGTAGTTCTTACAATGAGTTCTGAACAAGTGCTGAGTTCAAAGAAACAGATTTGAGTGCTGAAACTAGAAAACTGGCTAGTTATAAGAAAAAAAAAACTAAGCTAGAAGGCTTCCCTCCAACACAGAAGGGCCTGGGGGCTCAAAAGCCTACAAACAGTCTATACCACTTAACAGGAAGGGCAGGAAACAAGCTTAAATTTTTTTTTGTTTCCCAGATGCTCTCTTTGTGCACAGTAGGAGTGCCTGAAATCAGAATATGATCTCATTGCACTCAGTTGAGTGAGCAAATGAGATGGGCCCAGAAGGAGTATCCAAACACAAATTTACAAGAGGGGTGGGCAGTTTCAAGGACACTAAGATTAACACCAAAACAAAAACAGGGAGGGTGGGTGGGACTAACTGAAGAGCAGAGTCAAAACTTCCAGTTCAGTTAATATTTCTGCAACACAGTTAAATCAATTTAAATACTGTATTATTTGAAAAAAAGTGCAGATAAAGGTACTAAAATTCTCTTATACATCCAGTTGAATACAGCTAGATCTTAGCAGGCCAAAGCTGAGGTTTTTAAGCAGAAAATATTTCAAACTGTACCACTTAAATAGGCAAGGACAGGAAATCAAAGAATGTGGCTACCCCACACCTGCAATTACTAACAAATAATAAAATTCAAGCAAGCGCTGACTGAAGAGCAGAGTCAAAACTTCCAGTTCAGTTAATATTCCTGCAACACAGTTAAATCAATTTAAATACTATATTATTTGAAAAAAGTGCAGATAAAGGTACTTAAATTCTCTTATATGTCCAGTTGAATACAGCTAGATCTTAGCCGGCCAAAGCTGAGGTGTTTAAGCAGAAAATATTTCAAACTGTACCACTTAAATAGGCAAGGACAGGAAATCAAGAAATGTGGCTACTCCCACACCTGCAATTACTAACAAATAATAAAATTCAAGCAAGCACTGACTGAAGAGCAGAGTCAAAACTTCCAGTTCAGTTAATATTCCTGCAACACAGTTAAATGAATTTAAATACTGTATTATTTGAAAAAAGTGCAGATAAAGGTACTTAAATTATCTTATACGTCCAGTTGAATATAACTAGATCTTAGACGGCCAAAGCTGAGGTTTTTATACAGAAAATATTTCAAACTGTACCACTTAAATAGGCAAGGACAGGAAATCAAAGAATGTGGCTACCCCCACACCTGCAATTACTAACAAATAATAACATTCAAGCAAGCACTGACTGAAGAGCAGAGTCAAAACTTCAAGTTCAGTTAATATTCCTGCAACACAGTTAAATCAATTTAAATACTGTATTATTTGAAAAAAGTGCA
>NC_056747.1:691087230-691094730 GCF_019279795.1 Protopterus annectens | reverse complement strand
GCCAAAGTTAGAGAGTATGTGACAAGAAACATAAAGATTTTACCATTGTCAAAAATAAATTATTTATGTATATTGCATAAATTGAGATATTTCAGAAATTCTTTGAACATTTCTGTAAAATAGTGGAATGGAGAAACCAAGAGAAGGCACACATAGAAATATTTATGAAAGATTTAACAAAGTTAGAGGAAGCTGAGGCTCAACACTTTATTCCCAGGATAGGAAGGGATGAAATAAAAATGGTGATGTGCAATCAATTAGAATTGGAAGTGAGGATGGAAGAAAGTGATAAATAATTGAAAAGTTTTGTTTAACAATATTTTAAAGGGAAGGACAGCACCAGTAACTTGGAAGAAAGCTGTGGTGTTGAATAAAGCTGTGGTTGCTGTATTACACTAAGAGGAAAAAGACCCAGTTTCTTATAGACCAATTTCAATTTTTAACCATGATTCTAAAATGTTTATGCCTGTACTAGCTAAGAGCATGGTAAAGGTGTTACCAAAATTGATAGCTATGGATTAGTGTGGTTTTGTAGAGGAGAGGCAAACATCTGATAGTATTAATACAACAGAGATGGAAGTGTTTGCATAGGAAAGTAGTGTGTAAGAATATGTCACTATTATTGGTGTGTCTTGATCCAGAGAAGGTATTTGATGAAGTCAGCTGGCTTTTATGAGCAGGGCAAAGGTAACATTTGTGTTTCCTGACAGAATAATACAGTAACTTTGGAAGATTTATGAAGAATCTGAGGCATGAATTAAGGTGGGAGGGATCCTCTCCAATGAGCTGTTTTAAACAGAGGAACCAGGCAAGGGCATCATCTTTCCCTTTGAAATTTGCTTTATACTTTGAGACATTGGCAAAGAAAATAATGGATTCACAAATTCAAGTATAAAATTGGTATGGTAAGCAAATAAAGTTAGTTTTATTTGCAGGTGGTATTGTTTTTTACTCAATATATCCAGAAAATGATATTTTAGTGTTGTGGAACATTTTGAGACATTTTTTTTGCCTTTCCATGATATAAAATATATGAAGATGAAACAAAGGCTGTAGTGGTAAATTATGTACCCAAATATGAATTGGTTCAGCAATAACCATATTAATGAAGACACGATAAAAGGATGTTTTTTAGGTGTATAGATTAAAAATGATTATATTATGGCACCAAGGGATATTTGGGAGGAGACTATATGAAAGTTAATTTGAAAACTGAGAATCTGGAAACTGTTAATAATGGATATGAATAATAAGATGCAAGCAGTGGAAATGTTTCTTGTCTCTCTATTTTTATATACAGCTCAGGCATAGTTTTAGCAACCAGAGAAATTGTGGACCATAACTAAAAAAACTGAAGAAATGTATTTGGGAGAGACAGAAGGAAATAGTTAAATGGGATAAGCTGTTTTCCAGCATAGAACTAGGTGATTTAGGATTCCTGATTTGCAGGAATACTTCAGAGCTATGCAGTTAAGGCTCTTGCACATAACATAAGCAAAATGTTTCAAAGGAATGAAGATATTAAGGGGGGAGGTCAAGAAATAAGGGGAGAATATGACTTTGGGTGCAGACCTTTAAGGAGGATAATAACAATAGCCATATGCAATGTTATATTTATAAATCAGCAGAAACTATTTTAAGAGCACAGTTACGTGGGAATGGAGAACTGTGATTTTACTAGTATGGATGATTGCAAGTAGGGTGTAGAAGTTAGGCAATAAGGGGTGATATTTATTGTTGAAAATTAGCAAAGGAACCAAAGTATTGAGAGCAAATAACTAGGGTGAGAAAAGTTATAGAATGGGACGAAGCCAAGCAGAACTTTGGACTGCAGGTTAAAGACTGCCGTCCCTATCAGGATTGATAGCTGTACTAAGTGAAAGATCAGCACTGGTTGAATTTTTAGTTGAGTCTAAAATAAAAGCTGCTACTGCTAAAATGGATAATTAGCAGGACATTTTAAATATTACATGATACTGATAAGAAACAATATGAAGAAATTAGGGAATAAAATGGGTAGAAAGACTGCTGGAAAGGTCATATACAAAGGAATAGTGGCTCTCAAGTATGCAACAAATTCCAGAAGGTTTATGATTTTTGCATGGAAGTGTTTGCATAGGTAGTTTTATATCTCAAGAAGACTTCAAAGATTTTTCCCACAGGTAGCTTGCAAATGCCAGAGGTGTGATGGGCAAGAGAGAAAAAAATTGGGAACATGTTATTTGGGAATATAATGAGTAGGCAGACTAAAAATTCCCATCTGAATACTTTGAAGTGTTGAGGGAGCAAATGATTGAAAGAATTGTTGATAGGATCTTTAGAAAAAGAAAGGAGCAAAACACATATACAGTGGCTATGAAAAGTGTACACACCCCTGTTAAAATGCCAGGTTTTTGTGATATAAAAAATGAGACCACAATAAATCATTTCAAACCTTTTCTCACCATTAATGTGACCTATAACCTGTACAATTCAATTGAAAAACAAACAAGTCTGTTAGGGGAAAAATATAAAAAATAAAAAACATACAATAAGCTGGTTGCATAAGTGTGCATACCCTTAAACTAATACTTTGTTGAAGCACCTTCTGATTTAATTACAGCAGTCAGTCTTCTTGGGTAGGAGTGTATCAGCATGGCACATCTTGACTTGGCAATATTTGCCCACTCTTCCTTGCAAAAGTGCTCCAAATCTGTCAGATTGTGTGGGTATCTCTTGTGCACAGCCCTCTTCATGTCACCCCACAGATTTTCTATTAGATTTAGGTCTGGGCTGTGGCTGGAACATTCGAAAACTTTAATTTTCTTCTGGTGAAGCCATTCTTTTGTTGGTCTGGATGTATACTTGGGGTCATTGTCATGTTGGAAGGTAAAATTCCTCTTCATCTTCAGCTTTCTAGCAGATGCCTGAAGGTTTTGGGCCAAAAGGCCTGGTATTTGGGACTGTTCATAATTCCCTTCACCTTGACTAAAGCCCCTATTCCAGCTGAAGAAAAGCAACTCCAAAGCATGATACTGCTACCACCATGTTTCACCATCTGGATGGTGTGCTTTTGGTGATGTGAAGTGTTGTTTTTGCGCCAAAAGTACTTTTTGGAATTGTGGCCAAAGAGTTCAACCTTGGTCTCATCAAACCATAACACATTTTCCCACTTGCTTTTGGGAGACTTGATGTATTATTTTGCATATTTTAGCCAGGCTTGCATGTTTTTCTGTATAAGAAAAGGCTTCTGTCTTGCAACCCCACCCTATAGTCCAGACATATAGAGAATACGGGAGATTTTTGTCACATGTAGTACACAACCAGTACTTTCCAGAAATTCTTGCAGCTCCTTCAGTGTTGCTGTAGGTCTCTTGGCAGCCTCCCTGACCAGTTTTCATCTTGTCTTTCCATCAATTTTCGAGGACGTCCAGGTCTTTGCAATATTACTGTTGTCCCATATTTTCTCCACTTTTTGATGTCTGTCTACACTGTGTTCCATGGTATATCCAATGCTCTGGAAATTTTTTTGTACCCTTCTCCTGACTGATTCCTTTCAACAGTGAGATGCCTTTGATGCTTTGTAAACTCTCTGTGAACCGTGGCTTTTGCTGTAGCAGGCAACTGAGTAAATGTCAGGAAAATCCTACTAGGACAACTGAACGTTATTTGGGGTTAATCAGAGTCTCTTTAATTGATGGCAGATGTGTACCCAAGAAGACTGAATGTTGTAATTAAATCAAACGGGGCTTCAACAACGTATTAGTTTAAGGGTGCGCACACTTATGCAACCAGCTTATTGTACATTTTTTATTTTTTTTCTCCTAACAGATTTGCTTGTTTTTCATTCGAATATAGGTTATAGGTCACATTAAAGGTGGGAAACATTTTGAAATGATTTATTGTGGTCTCTTTTTTATATCACAAAAACCTGGTATTTTAACAGGGGTGTATACACTTTTTATATCTACTGTAAATAAATAGAATATGTGGGAAACATGCATGCAGAATAATGTTCAGCAGGACAAGTGAAATTTAAGGGAAAGCAGGACCTGAGAAATTTCTGAAATGAGGACTGAGTGGCAAGTGTTAAAAAAAAGAAAATATATGCATAATGCATAAATTGAGAAATATTAAATATTTTTATATTAATGTATGTTTTCCCATGTTGCTTTTTAAAATGCGAGATTTTAATAAAGGCGTTTAAAAATGGCATTGCCAACTACTCACATTCCCAGAGCCTCAACTTGACATCTTGTAGACAGCATTAAGAGAAGCTCCATGCCTGTCTCACTGCTTAGAGAATGGTGATATCTGAGGGATTCCAGCGCATGGTTTGTCATTGTATTCCCCATAGGATCCCAGGCATGACCTGGACAGAAGGTAGAAGGTAAGAAATAAGAACATCGATTTATCTAGTCCAATTAAAAATAACAATGCCCACCCTCTGTGCACTCCACACTGTGCATTTTATCTTTACTAGTGAGAGAACAAGGTTATAACCACTGCTGACACAAGACATTGGAGCAGATAGGCACCTCCCTATCTTTCACTTTTGGGAAAGAGTCCCAGAACATTTACACTATCCATCACATGCTTTCAGCATTTTCAACAGGCTGTTGAAGGTTAATTTATGAACTCCCTCAAAAGTCCATGGTTAACCTCAAGCTGAAGTCATTTACTCCCATTGGCTGTACCTCAGTTGAGTTAGGATTATTGGCCTTGGTTAAAGAGACCTCAGCAATTTCATTGCCCTGTTGGGGGTCAGTACCCTTGCCATTCACTCCTCACTTCTCAAGTTAGTTGATAAGCAGTTCATGTTTGGAATGTGATATGGGAGTGACTCCAGCCCTAAGAATTAGTTAGGAGAACAAAGTACTGAGGTTCCAGCCTGTCAGATGGACAATGAATATAAAACTTCTGCCCCCTTACTCCTTCCAGATGATCTTCATTGGTGAAATCTGGAGGATCACAAATTCCAGAATTCACTGGCTAACAACTTTTGTCCATTCACATTATATGAAACTGGATTTCTGCCTACATAAGGAGAAAAAGAAGCACTGAGTCATCTTACTGAAGTCTGATAGAGGGCTTCATAAGAGATGCTACAGTAGTCCTGTTTATCTCTTTGGACTCAGGATGGGACATAGGAGGTAGGTTTTCTTGAATGTGCCTATCCAGAGTACTATAAACAGTGCACCTGATTTTGTGATATGGTTTCAAATGACCATTTCATAAGGCTTTTAGGATGTTTCTCCCTTAAAGAAATCAATTAGAAAACCAAACAATACACATGGAACCTCTGAAAGAGTCTTAAACTGTGCTGCTCGAAGCTACCCTAGAATCTTTTCATCCATTAAAAATCAAAAACTTCTATTCATTTACCTTTCTTGTTCAGAAAGGACTTGGAGGCTTCTATTATATTCTAGACATTAATTCAACAAGCACATTCTGTATGTGAAGTACTTGGTGGTGTCTATCTAGGGGACTGTGATCTTGCTCCCAACAGGGTTCCTAGATAGTGTTGCTGGTCACGGTGGATCCTTTCTTAGCATATCTGTGTCTGGGACCTGCACAAAAAGTTAATTTTTGTCATACCACTTTTATCACAGTGTGTCTATATGGTGTTGCTAGACATGATGGATGCCTTCTTTTGCATTGTCTGTGGTCTACATAGGAATTTCCTTTTTTTCAGTAATACAGCACTTTCATTATAGGATGGTGCCATTCAGTTTACTTTCTGCTTCCAAAGTATTTACTAAGGTTTTGGCCATTGTAGCAGAAAGCTTAGAGGACAAGGGACTGCTAGTTTATTCTACTACCTGCTCTTGGTCACACCATCAAGGGACTCTCTGGCAATGGCATTTGTCTATGTCATTTTTTGGTTGCAGTCTCTGAATATCACTTTCTCCTGAGAATTCCACTTAATCTCAGGGTCTTATATCGCTGAAAGTAATGTCACAGCAGCTTCCCTGCTCCTATGGATGAATGAGTTTGCATCAGTGTTGACTGGTGGCTTCAAATCAAAGGGGAGGGCTAAATGGGTGGGGCAAATGGGAAGGGGTGTGGCCAGTTACAAAGGGGTGGAACTATGCTAAAACATGCAAAAACTAGGACTTGAATTAAATATGCTGCCCTGGGTACCAAACCATCATTATGAGAGTCCAATCAAGACAAAATAAAGTGTAGAAGAAAAAAAATATTATTCAATGCTGGGTTATATAAACTCCTTTTTCTAAGAACACTATTGTTAAAATTACTTGCGGATGAACCTGTGGAATCCATGCTACTACTACTAGTGGCACTCGTATCATTATCAATTTCCTGGCTGCTGTTCTGTTCAGAAAACAAAAATTTTAAATTTAGCTTTCTTAAAAATAAGCGTAAGTCTAGTAATACATCTGTAACATTTGCTCTTTGAGCAGGTATAAAAGAAAATCCTTTCTCAAGCAGCTGCATATGGACAGATGTAAAATATCTGTCTGTAAGATTAAAAATAGTTCCAGAAAGTATGTGCAGCTTGTCTGTTGGTATATTTCTCTCGTAGTACTCCTGGTTGTCATGCCCCTGTCTCTGAAGTGGAACCGGTTCTGTCCACCTTGGCCTCTCCTCCCCCCTCCCTGTACCTCTGCCTCTCGGCACCATCGGAGGTGTTAAGTCTGCTTGGAAACCATTAATTTGGCCTTGTAATAAAAAAGGTTGCTGCAATTCATCAGTAAATTCCTCGGCCAATTCAACCTGCTGAAACCTAGGTGGAGGAGGGGGTGTGTGTGGAACATTAAACCTGTTAAAGTTGGGAGCCGCAACTCTTTGTGCTGGTCTAGTATCACTTTCTGATGCTGGTATTGGGGGTGGGTGAGTTTGTACAAAATTTCTGTTGCCCATTTGATGCTGACCTGAATAATTTACAAATCTCTGCTGACCTCCAAATCTTCGCACATATTTCTCGTTATTAAGTGTGTAGGCAGTGTTATTTCTGTATTTTTGCAAGTCTCTATCAAGTTTTTGCCTCTTCCTGTGGGTCAGTGTGGCAATGTGCCTAGTAATCCTAGATGAAATCCCATCATAAAGGTGCCTGAAATAAAGTCCTGATGAGCTAGTATGGCCATATTCAAGGCTTCGATCTCCTTCTTAACTGACTCTAACCATTTAACATTGTGGCGGATTAGAAGCTTCAAGCTAGCAATGCCTGTATCCTGATACATTTTAACCAGGTCATCATAAAGTTGGCACTGCCTGGTGATCCCATTTGGAAATTTATAAAATCTCAGACCTTGTGGGATTATGTTGAAGTGAATACATGAGGCTAGGAAGTGATTGTCATATTCAACATTTTTATAAAACATGATATTGCGCTCCAGATCGAAAATAAGGGACTTGCAGTGCAAGTTCGCATTGTTGTGATCCTCTCTTGCTGCTGCTCCCATGTTCCTAGATTGTTGCCCATTCAGGCCATCAGTAAGGAAGGGATTATTACTTCCATTGTTAAGAACATTTAAAATGTCAGTTATTCCTTGCGCT